>NC_067117.1:677741-838813 GCF_021347895.1 Acanthochromis polyacanthus
GGAACGTTCAGCCCTGAACCTGTTTTATTTCTCATCAGCTGAACATCACTGATTTACTTCCAACAGGAGACAGACAGACAGACAGACAGACAGACAGACAGGACCTCCCGTGATGGTTCTGGTTCCTTTAGAGGGTGGAGGTGTCCTCCATGACAGACAGCGCTCTGTCCTCCTGTCTCCCACCACCTCCATAGGATCCAGGGTTCAGCTCAGGACAGAGCTGGCTTTCTGAACCACTTTATTCAGTCTCTTCCTGCTGCTGGTCAAGCAGACCCACTGCTGAACCACCACAGAATCATAGACTCTACCATCTGTGCAGGAGGTAGATGACGCACCATCAACCCTGATGCCGTGCTGGTAGGTGAACTGCAGCAAGTGATGAGATCACCGAGGCTGCAAGTACAAAGCACCAGCCTCTCCAGGGTCTTCTTCCGGTGGGATGTTAGTGCCACCAGCCTGTAGTGGTTGAGGTCCTTGGGGTGCGAGATCTTTGGGACCGGTGCTATGCAGGGCATCTTTCACAGCTGTGGCAGAATTTGAGGAGCATGGAGCTGATAATTTTCCAATCGAGGAGAACAGAGTATACGATCGAGTCTGGGGCCACCTCCTCCATGGAACCAGTCAATCATTCCAGACCAATTTTTTCAAATTCAATTTTATTTATATAGCACCAATTACAGTCAAATTGTCTCAAGACACTTTACAGACCCATAGAACCCCCGAGCCAGTAATAAGGAGACAGTGGCAGAAAAAACACCCTTTAACAGGAAGAACCCCTGGAACAGAACCTGGATCTATATGTGGATAACCATCTCTGCCTGGAAAGAGGTGGAGAGGTAGGAGGGGGGGGAACAAGGAACATAGAACACACAGGTGGATCCATGTATGATCAGACAGATGATTCATACAAAGTAGAAACTAACATGTAAACTGATCCATAGTTTCCTGTTCTGGTGTACAGCTCTGGCATTAAATCTACTACATATATAGCTGGTAGTAAAATTCAAACAGTATGTAGAAGAGCAGATCAAGTATAGTGAGGATGATGCAGAGACTGGTGGAAATGAGCAGCTGGAAGCAGAGGACTGGAGGAAGGTCAGCAGCAGCATCCCACAGTGGACATGATGGAGACTGGACCAGCTGGTGGAACATCAACCACAGATCTGAAGCATCCAGCTCTGGGACCAGGGACACTCGGAGAAATAACACAGGGGGAAACAGAGTGAATGTACTGCAATAACGGTATACATATTAAATGTAAAGGTAGATAGAGAAGGGCTCAGTGCATCAAGAGAAGTCCCCCAGCAGCCTATAGGCCTATAGCAGCATGACCAGAGGCAGAACGAAGGGACGTCCAAGAGGAAGAGTCCAGCCAGGGGCAGATCTAGCGGGGTGGCATAGGGTGGTAAATGCCACCCCTAGAAGATGCCTTGCCACCCTGGCTGCCACCCCAATCCTGAATGATCTAATTCAAAAATATGTATATGAAAGTTTGTGGCTGGCCGTAAAGAGCGAAAGTCCAGAAAGGACAAATAATGAGCAAAACTCTGATGTCCGTGTGCGTTTGAATGCACCATGTAGACGTAACGTACCTTACAGTGCTGTCACACATAGATATATACAAACACTCGATGGCTCATGAGCGCTGTCAGCCTATGGGGAGCGACGTCGCCACATGGCGGCCATCTTGGGACAGGGCTGCTCGATCACTCATAACATTAAAGTCAATGGAGCATGGATTTTAAAATCACTGTAGATTGCTCAATTTTCAACCGATTTTACAACAGCTTGGTTCGTTATAAACGTCAGAGATGTAATTCTTTTACTGCTTACATAAGAATAATTAAAACCATTGAATTCATATAAAATTATATTAAGTAGATAGGTAATAAAGAAATAGCTATACACACAGAGATATTATACTGTCAATCTTTAATATTTACAATATTCAAATAGACAAAATAAATAAATGATGAACAAATAAAAAGAAATGCTAAAATGAAAAAATAATGACATTTGAATAAAAAAATAAATAATAAATAAAGAAAAATAATAACAAGGTTCCCACACTTCAATAAATCATTTCCAGGATTTTTCCAGCGTCCCACAACCAACTGAAGTTACAACAATGGAGTGGACAATTTTTAAGTGAATCTCGCCTTCTTAAAAAAACAAGATTAAAGGTTGATGACCAACATCTCTAACTAGCTGAACAGCATCATGTTAAGCTTTTTAATTTATTTATTTCTAAATCTCAGGCATGAAAATTGTCTGCTAGCTGTCTTTTTAGTCAAAGGTTATTTAGTGTCGTACTATTCTTAATTTATGGTTTATACTTATATTGTAATCTTCAGAGTTTTATCCTGCTGGTTTGAGGACTGCAGAGGACCTTCCACTTCTCTAAACTTCAGGCTGTCACTGCAAAAAAATAAAAAATGAACACAGATATCATCTTTTTTCAGCATAAATGGATGTAAATATAATTTTATTATTTAGCATTGCACTTCTTTATTACTATCAGCTTTCTAATGCACAGATAAAAACAAAGCTCAACCAAAATCAATGCACAACAAACAGAGATGTTGTCGTTTCTTTTCATGAGCCTGGTGCCTACATTACCCACAATGCATTTCGGCTGCAGGCTAACTAATCCAGGCATAGATGTATACAAACAATAAGTCTAAGGTCTCAATCAAAGTCTCTTAATAAGCAAATAAATACAACCACAACCACAAAGAATGTAATTTCGCCTAAAGATTAGGTTCTCAAAAAACGTTGGTCTCAGGAAAACCTAATAATTGAAAATCAGATTGTGAGTAACACCATCTTCGATGTGAGTAGCCAGGCAGAAAAGACACACAACTATGCCGCATTTTTCAAAACGAAAAGCTGCGATTTCAACATTTATCCTGAATCATAGCCACGTTAATAAGGTTTGTAATAAACTAAACCGTTTGTAAATCAATCAAGAATTGAGCGAGTTATGAGTGTTAAAGTGAGGAAATCATCCACCTTACCATTGACTACAGTACAGTGTCAGAGCAGTCCCCTGTCCTAAGATGGCCGCCAAGTGACGACGCCGCCGACTCCGTCTGGAGACATCTAGTGTTTGTGTATATCTATGGTTCCACAGATACGGGGCGGCACGACCCCCCTGAAGAGCAGTGTTGCCAAGTGAGCTTATTATAAGTGACTTTGGGCTTTTTTTCCTGTAAAGTCGCTTGCAAATTTCATCCCTCGTGGGTTGTGTATTTTTGGGCTTGTTTTCTAAAGTGTAGTCACTTATTTAGGCTTCGATTCTGCCTGTATGAACCCCTCCTCATTCTCTCCCAGTTCCAACAAAGCGACATACGTTAGTCTGTCCTTTTCCAGGATCCGTCCTGTCCCCCGTTTCTTGGTTATCGCCCCCATCCACACTCACAAACATGCAGAGCAACACCTGTGGATGTTTGTAGGAGCGATGTAGAGAAGACCCGACGCCGGGTACGGCGAATACATTTTAGCTGATGTCACACATCCAGGCTATTAGCTGGTCCACCATATTGTGTGTCGAGTGTGAAATGATTGTTGGTCAGAGTCAGCGAGAGAATAATAGCTTGAAGTGGCCTGGGGAACAAGTGGTTGATTGAGCAACATAAATACAGTTTGCAGTGTGACTGGGACAAGAATGTTCACACCTGTTGTGTCCAGTTAAACGGAGCTTCTTTAGAATTCCCACAATCCTTTTATGACTCTGTGGTGGCATCAGCCATCATGTATGGAGTGGTCTGCTGGAGCAGCAGCATCACGGCTGCAGACAGGAGGAGACTAAACAAATTGGTAAAGAAAGCCAGTTCTGTCCTGGGCTGCCCCCTTGATCCTGTGGAGGTGGTGGAGACAGGAGGATGATGACAAAGCTGTTGTCTATCATGGAGGACACCTCCCCCCCTGCAGGAAACAGTAAGATCAGTGGGCAGCTCCTTCAGTGACAGACTGCTTCACCCGCGGTGTCTAAAGCAGAGATACTGCAGCTCCTTCCTTCCTGCTGCAGTCACACTTTACAATCAAGCTCCCAGTAGTTTCTGTTCACACATTTACAAACTGCAATAAAAATGTAAATACTGATGCTGTGCAATTACATAAAAATTTTGATGTAAATACTGCTTTCTTTTCTTCTTCTGAAGAAAATATTTCTATTTATATGTATATATATACACACGTGGACAAAATTGTTGGTACCCCTCAGTTAAAGAAGGAAAAACCCACAATTCTCACTGAAATCACTTGAAACTCACAAAAGTAACAATAAATAAAAATTTATTGAAAATTAAATAATCAAAATCAGCCATCACTTTTGAATTGTGGATTAACATAATTATTTAAAAAACAAACTAATGAAATAGGGCTGGACAAAAATGATGGTACCCATAACTTAATATTTTGTTGCACAACCTTTTGAGGCAATCACTGCAATTAAACGATTTCTGTATTTGTCAATGAGCGTTCTGCAGCTGTCAACAGGTATTTTGGCCCACTCCTCATGAGCAAACAGCTCCAGTTGTCTCAGGTTTGATGGGTGTCTTCTCCAAATGGCATGTTTCAGCTCCTTCCACATATGTTCAATGGGATTCAGATCTGGGCTCATAGAAGGCCACTTTAGAATAGTCCAACGCTTTTCTCTCAGCCATTCTTGGGTGTTTTTGGCTGTGTGTTTTGGATGGTTGTCCTGTTGGAAGACCCATGACCTGCGACTGAGACCAAGCTTTCTGACACTAGGCAGCACATTTCTCTCCAGAATGCCTTGATAGTCTTCAGATTTCATCGTACCTTGCACACTTTCAAGACACCCTGTGCCAGATGCAGCAAAGCAGCCCCAAAACATTACTGAGCCTCCTCCATGTTTCACCGTAGGGACAGTGTTCTTTTCTTCGTATGCTTGGTTTTTGAGTCTATGAACATAGAGTTGATGTGCCTTACCAAAAAGCTCCAGTTTGGTCTCATCTGTCCAAAGGACATTCTCCCAGAAGCTTTGTGGCTTGTCAACATGCATTTTTGCAAATTCCAGTCTGGCTTTTTTATGAGTTTTTTTCAGCAGTGGTGTCCTCCTTGGTCGTCTCCCATGAAGTCCACTTTGGCTCAAACAACGACGAATGGTGCGATCTGACACTGATGTACCTTGGCCTTGGAGTTCACCTTTAATTTCTTTGGAGGTTGCTCTGGGCTCTTTGGATACAATTCCAACGATCCGTCTCTTCAATTTGTCATCAATTTTCCTCTTGCGGCCACGTCCAGGGAGGTTGGCTACTGTCCCGTGGGTCTTGAACTTCTGAATAATATGAGCCACTGTTGTCACAGGAACTTCAAGCTGTTTAGAGATGGTCTTATAGCCTTTACCTTTAAGATGTTTGTCTATCATTTTTTTTCGGATGTCCTGGGACAATTCTCTCCTTCGCTTTCTGTTGTCCATGTTCAGTGTGGTACACACCTTTTCACCAAACAGCAGGGTGACTACTTGTCTCCCTTTAAATAGGCAGACTGACTGATTATGAGTTTGGAAACACCTGTGATGTCAATTAAATGACACACCTGAGTTAATCATGTCACTCTGGTCAAGTAGTTTTCAATCTTTTATAGAGGTACCATCATTTTTGTCCAGGCCTGTTTCATTAGTTTGTTTTTTTTAATGATTATGTTAATCAACAATTCAAAAGTGATGGCTGTTTTTGATTATTTAATTTTCAATAATTTTTATTTATTGTTACTTTTGTGAGTTTCAAGTGATTTCAGTGAGAATTGTGGGTTTTTCCTTCTTTAACTGAGGGGTACCAACAATTTTGTCCACGTGTGTATATATATATATATACACATATATATACTGTGTGCATTGTGTAGTGCACTCTCTCTTTGATTCAAGTGTCCTATCCATAGACTGTATATAAAGATGGATGTAGCATCTGGATCCAGAAGTGAAGTCAACCCAGAAGTGTCAAAAACTTGCAATATCCCACCGTCCGCTAGGGTTGGCTCCAAAAAGCTTTTGCTCCATAGACCCCAATTCATTTTTGGAAAAAATAAAATTTGATAGACTGATGTTCTACAGCTCAGGATTTTTTCCCCGTTAGTTTTCATGGTCAAAATGAGAGATCATGTGGCCGATCTTAAAATAAATCAATACTGAATTTTAAATAAATCGTTAAAGTTGGCGGAGCCAGGGGGCGTGGCTATACTTGATAGACAGCAACAGAAGCCTCTGCGGTAAAACGTGGGCGGGATAAGAGAGTCCTCAGCCAATCCTGCCCCTCGTTGCTCTCCGGTCCAGCCTGTTTGATGACGCTTTTTACGTCACTGGCTCCAAAAAATCCAAAATGGCGACCAGGAAGTAGCAAAATCCGGGCTTCATTTTCTCGGCGTTGAAACCAACGGATGACGTCACGGTTAGTTCACGCCTGGCCTGGACTTGATAATAATATCTGTGGGACCTTTTCAGTCTTAACTTCCCATCAACCTCTTCCAGGTATGATTTTTTGTCCAATGAGTCTGCCAGATTTTTGTTCCGTACACAATATGGACAATTCACTTCTACAGTCCCGAGGCCACAACAAGCACATGACACCAGTGAGTCAGGTGAGGCCCCCATGAAGGGATAATCTGCATTTAGGACCAGTCCACTGGGCACACAGTCAAAATTGTCATGTTTGCTCTTCATGTTTTCATGGTAGAGACCAAGTGTTGTGTTCTCATGGGCACATCCCCACTTTGTGGCCTTTGTGGTAAATTTCACAGACTCTGGATAACATATGGGCTGTATGACACTCTTGGCTGGTTGGGTGGGTGAAGTGTGACAGACTGACTTGAGGTGTGAAGCAGTTATTCGGCCAGTCCTAAAACGAAACCAGGCTCTGTTGTTGGACTGCCTCTGGTGTACTTCTCTACATTTTCTGTGTGGTTGGCAGTGACATTTATGCTTTGGAATATGCCTTCACAATGAGCATCCAACTCTGTTTTCTCCATCCCAACACACGACTTGTCATAAAGTTGTTGCTGGTTGCCTTCTACAGAGCCCCCATAGAGAGCATCCTGGGGTTCTGCATCACGGAGTGCTACATGGGGTGCTCAGCAGAAAACAGGAGAGTGCTGCAGAGGGTCATCTGCACAGCCCAGAAGATCACTGGCTGCTCTCTGCCCAGCCTGGAGGACATCGCCAACTGTCGCTACCTCAGCAGAGCTGGCAACATCATCACCGACCCATTCCACCCCGGTAACCATCTGTTTGACCTGCTGCCATCCGGTCGACGGTACAGGTCACACAAAACCAGAACAAGTAGACTCAGAAATAGCTTCTTCCCAAGAGCTATCACTGTAGTCAACAATCACAGAGCCAATCGAACCTGTTCACCCCCCCATCCACACAAATACCGACGACATCGACCACCGAACAGCCTTTGACACTCACATTCCTTCTGCACCTGAAAGACTCATGCTGCTATAGCAATTATGCCCTTATGTACATATATTTATTGTTCTTTTTAAATTGTTTATTGCTTTTTTTTTTTTTTTTGCTTTGACACCAAATGGGAACTGGTATCCTAATCTCATTGTACCCGGTACAATGACAATAAAGTCTATTCTATTCTATTCTATTCTATTCTATTCTAAAAGTTCACTCAGAATCAGTGGAAATGAGTCACCCAGTGAGGATGGGATGTAATGTTCTGCATACTCAGGCATGCCAGATAACACCACAGGTTTGCTACCAGTTCTGTGAAGTTGTCCAACAAACACAGACAACTCCTCATCACCCAACTCAGGAGCTGTTGGCAGATTCTGATGTGTGGATGGCCGTCTGGGGGAAGTGAATCCACCAATCTCCTCATCCAGATTTCTTTTCATAGTCCAGGCTGAGGTGAAATTGATTTCCTGGATTGTCTTGTATTCCACGTTTTTATTCCTGTGGGTAGCAGCCAGTAAGCTGGTTCCTGTGTAACAGTCTTTGATTGTTGGATTTTCACTGCAGACTCAACCCAAAACAGTAGAGCAGCAACATGACGGCAAACCTCTCGTAGACCAGCCATACAGTGCCCTGCCATGATGGTCCCATTAGGCCTGACCATTATCCACGGCTTCAAAGGAGCTTCATTCATCCTCTGGGAGCGACCAACCTGAAAATAAATGAAATTAAAAGTAATGAAATGACTATTTCATAGAATATAAGAAATTAATCACACATGCAATTCAAGCATGAATAACGTTCATCCTCAGACAATTATAATTATTCGAGTAATTGAAATTTTCACAAACGTTTTGGATTAACAAAAGCAGGCATGGATTTGCTTCTTGAATTTTGTCATTTTTATAAGAGATTATTCATAATTCTGAAGAAATAGATTGGGTTCACACATACAAATATAAAAGGGCGTTCTATCTCACTCCTACATACCTCCTCAATCGAACAAAATATAATGACAAGAATGACATATTTTACTTATTAAAAAGAAAGGATAGGGTCATTCTGAATTATAATGACTAATGCAACTTGAAGTTATCAGAACAGTCATAATACCTGATAGTTATTTTAATTCTTACTATGAATGTTAGGAAGTCTGTCAGATGGTCAGAAGCAAAACTTGCTTCCTACTGGCAAACAAAAATGCAGATGAATGCACAGACGTATTCATTTAAGTTTATATATTTAATCTCTTTAGGAATAAACCTCAGTTGATGGATAAATTTCAGTCATCACAACAGCCAGGTCAGTAACATAAACATGAATGGGGGGGCAGAGTGAGGACTGTGGAGGTGGGGCGGTAGGTCAAACCTTAGCACTGAGAACAACCAGGTCACCAGCCTCACCCAACCACAAACAAAGTGGTTGTAAGCCTCGAGGGATCTGCATGCCTTCATCTGATCCATACTGTATGCACTCTGTTATAAACGAGGTCACAGTAGGTCACTTCAGGCAGGCCGCTGTGGGTGCTCGTCCAGTCCTTCTGTGTAACTTCATTAGGATCAGTTCCATCTATTAACTCCAACTTCCTCTGATGTCGGTCTTTTGAAGTGCTATCAAGTGTGTCAACATACTTTTTCAGCTGAGTGGCAGCCATAGCCAACAAATATTAGGCTGAAAGATAAACTCCAGTCACAGACTCAACAAACTTGCCACTCAACATGGCGCCGAGCTACTTCCTGACCCAGATGTTGTGACGTCAGTGAAACAGCCCATAGACCTCAGACCTCCGTGTCTGCGTCTGTGCGCGGGTTGCCTGGTGACAGACACTGTTACAGACGCTGCTGCAGCCAAGCGTTTAAAAATGTCTACAGCCAAAACTCCACCATGTTCAAAGAAGCAAAAACATTTACAAAAGTACAGACAAGAGTGGGAAGACTTGAACTCCTGGCTTGACAGCGTTGGTGGCAATAGGTTACAGGAACAACTGTGTTTTCTGTTCTGCTCATGGACCAGCTGAGTAAGGCAGCATCAGGAGACCAACATGTAAGAAACATGAGAACAGAGAGAAACGCAACCAGCAGGTCACAGTTTATCATCTAATCATCTCTGAAGGTCCATATGGTAAGGGACACCATGATGTAATCAGCTAGATTTCCTACATTATCTGACTTTATAGACTTTTGTAGAACTTTATTTGTCATTGCAACAAGTACAACAAAATTGCAAAAGCCCTTCAGTCAAGTACAAAACAGTGTGAAAAAAAATATGATAAAATAACAGAAGTAAATAAGATAAGAAGATAAAATAACATAAAGATATAATAAAATAAGGTAAGGTGTAAAATATAATAACAAATTAAGTAAGTAATAACAATAAGGTGCAGGAGGGAATGAGTGGAATGATACAGTAGCCAAAAAAAGGTGCAAAATAGCTGCCAATAGCTGCCAATAGCTTGCCAATAGCTGCCAATAGCCTGCAATAGCTGCCATATTAGGTGCACTGAATGACATGAGGTAGTTATATTATAACAGAGGAAGGCTATTAGCCTTTGTTCAGGACCCTTACTGCTGTTGGGTAAAAACTGTCTCTGAACGGTTTGTCTTTGCAGTAACTGACCTGTACCGCCTGCCTGACGGTAACAGATTAAACATCTGCAAACAAATGGAGGCAGAGCCTTCAGTTCTCAGCTCCTCTCCTGTGGAACCTGCTCCCAGTTTGGGTTCTGGAGGCAGACACCCTCTCTATTTTTTAAGACCAGGCTTAAAAACGTTCCTTTTTGACAAATCTTATAGTTGGGGCTGACTGGGTGACCCACAGGGGTTCGGCTTGTGTCTTCATTGCACAGCTGACTCCCTCTTGGACGTCCCTTTCGTTCTGCCTCTAGTCATGCTGCTATAGGCCTATAGGCTGCTGGGGCGACTTCTCTTGACGCACTGAGCCCTTCTCTATCTACCTTTAATTTAATATGTAGTACCGTTATTGCAGTACATTCACTCTGTTTCCCCTGTGCTATTTCTCCGAGTGTTCCTGGTCCAGAGCTGGATGCTTCAGATCTGCGGTTGATGTTCCACAGCTGGTCCAGTCTCCATCCATGTCCACTGTGGGATGCTGCTGCTGACCTTCCTCCAGTCCTCTGCTTCCAAGCTCCCTTTTCCACCAGTCAACTCTGCATCGCCTTCAACTATACTGTTATGCTAACTTACATACTGTTTGAAATTTTACTGCTAGCTATATATGGAGTATGTTTAATGTCAGAGCCGTACATCATCAGAGTAAACTATGAGTCAGTTTTCAATGTTAGCTTATTACTTTGTCTGTGTCACATATCCTGTCATACATGTATCCAAATGTGTGTTGTGTTTTCCATTGCTTTCCCACCCCTCCCTCTTCTCCCATCCCTCCCCTTGCCCTCTTCTTGTCCTTCTCAACCCGCCCGCCAGCAGGCAGATGGGTCCCCCTATATAGAGCCGGGTTCTGCTCCAGGTTTCTTCCCTGTTAAAAGGGTGTTTTCCTGCCACTGTCGCCTTTTGGGCTTGCTCTGGGGGTCAGGCATTTGGGTTCTGTAAAGCGTCTTGAGACGATTTGACTGCAATTGACGCTATATAATAAAATTGAATTGAATTGAATTGAATTGAACATGTGGTGTCCTGGTGAGAGGGGTCCTGGGTTATTTTTCCTGCCCTTTCGAGGGCAACGGGAGCGGTGCAGCTCTTCAAGTGTGAGGAGAGGGGCAGTCTGTGATGTTTTGGGCCGTGTCGATGATCCTGTGCAGTGAGGCCTCTGATCCACCGTACAGCTGGTGTACCACACACAGACAGAACACCAGGATGCTCTCCATGGTGAACCTGTAGAAAGACACCAGCAGTCTCTGGGAGATGTTGTTCTTCTTGATCACCCTCAGGAAGTGCAGTCTCTGCTGGGCCTTCTTCAGTAGCTCAGAGGTCATCAGGCTTCTGCAGAGGCTTGATAACGAGCTGATCATTTGAGTCAGGTGTGTTGGAAGAAGGAAGCATCTAAAACATGCAGGACATTGGGGTCCTGAGGAACAGGTTGAGAACCACTGCTCTAAAGAACCCGACAGATGTTCTAACAGGTTCCTCTGGTCTCCAGCAGGAGGCTCCAACCATGAGGAACCATGAAGAAGACACGAAGAAGATGCGATGTCGTTCACTTCCGGGTTCCATCAACACACGTGTGTCTGTGTGTGAACATTAAAACTGGAGAGACCTTCGTCAGAACCCGTCCTCGTCCGACATGGAGCAACTGGGTCTGATCGGGACGATCCGGGACGAGGATCAGAGTCCCGAGGAGCCCGACACCGAGTCGAGCAGGAGGTGAGTCCCGGTGGAGGAGATCCGGTCCGGAGCTCCGGTTCTGACCGTTAATGTATACTAGTACGTGAAAGTAGAGAGATGAACAGAAAAATGAGCTGCAGTAAAACAGACGGACTGATCCTGGTTCTATTAGAACTTCCTGCAGAAGGGAGAACTGTAAAGTCTGGTTGGCTCAGGCAGAAGGACCTCCTGAGGTGGTCTGAGGTTCTCCTGTGGTCTCAGGTTCTCTGACAGGAGATCAGTGTGGCATCAGGGGGTGGGAGGTGTTTCCTCCTCTCTCAGACCTCCAGCCCTGGTCCAGATCTCCTGATGTTCAGTCTGTTAGTGCACCGATTGCTGAACATCTGCAGCATGTTCCTGCAGAACGATCTGAGCCTCCTGAGAACGTCCAGCTGGCTCTGACCCTTCTGATGGACAGTGTCTGTGTTTCTGGTCCATGTGGACACCCAGGTACCTGTAGCAGTCCATAATGTCCACCACTGGTCCATGTATGGTGAGCGGTTCTGGACGGATCCTCTGTTTCCTGAAGTTCATCACCAGCTCCTTGGTCTTTGAAATGTTGAGCTGCAGTGGTTGAGTCCAGTCCATGAAGATGTCCACCTGGTCTCTGCTGATACAGAAACATCTGAGGACTTCAGCAGGTGCAGAACTGAGACCAGAACCTGAAGTCTGAGGTGTAGAGTGAACATGAAGGAGACAGGACCGTCCCCGTGCTGCTCATGATGCTATCTGACGGATACTTTATTCATCCTGAGGGAAACTTCAGCAGCTTCCATACAACATAAAATAACAAGAAAAGGCAGGTTAGTGACATTAACAGTAAAGATCAGTGTATAAACTATTCTAATTTTAATATCAATAGGGTGCTAAGTGAAATTAAAATTCAATATATAGAACACACACATTTCAAGGCACGGAAGTTAAAAATAAAGTTGAATTTAGTGATTAAAAGTGACTTTGACAGGTGGAGGAAAAAAGTTCTCTAAGAACTACTCAGGCTATGGACATTCTATAATAATTGATCACATAGCTCCTAATGTGACTGTGGCGCCCCCTGATGACACTCAGTGAGGAGTTCTGCAGTCTGATGGCAGGCGGATTGTAACGTCCAGTGGAGCCTCACCTTCATGTCCAGCAGCTGAACATTCTCCTCCAGGGGGGGAATTGAGCTCCATCCAACAGGAAGGAGAAGGTTCCACTCCAGGATGGGGCTGGTGGGAAGCGTCAGGAGGTCCAGCTTTCCTCAGAAAGAGTTATTGTTTGTGTTACTGTTGTTGTGTTGCTGTTCTTATTACTGTTCTGTTGTTGTGCTCCAGGAGCAGCCCACGTCCTGAACAGGAAGAAGAAGTCCGGCGGGTCGAGAGACTTTAACTGTGACTTGACTTTGGAGAGAGAGAGGGAGGGACGGACGAGGACTGGATGGAGGACGTCCTGAAGCAGCTCAAGAAGAAGGTAGGACCATGGAACCCTGCTAGAACCCTGCTAGAACCATGGAACCCTCATGTGTCTGTGGTTCTCTGACATTCTCTTCTGTTACAGAGAACCATCACGACCCTGGACCAGAAGATCGAGAAGATCAGGAAGAAGAGGAAGGCTGAGGAGAAGTCAGCCGCTGAAGGTTCCTCAGAGGAGAACCCGGAGAACCGAGAAGATGAAGGTGAAGATGTGAAGCCTGAAGCTGCTGGAAGTGATGAAGAGGAGGATGAAGATGAGGATGAAGAGGAGGAGTTTGGGTCCAGCGATGAGGAGGTTCTGACCCGATCAGGTAGGTCCACCAGAACGTTCTACTGCAGTATTATCCAGGTTTGTAGTGTTTTACTGCAGTATTATCCAGGTTTGTAGTGTTTTACTGCAGTATTATCCAGGTTTGTAGTGTTCTACTGCAGTATTATCCAGGTTTGTAGTGTTCTACTGCAGTATTATCCAGGTTTGTAGTGTTTTACTGCAGTATTATCCAGGTTTGTAGTGTTTTACTGCAGTATTATCCAGGTTTGTAGTGTTTACTGCAGTATTATCCAGGTTTGTAGTGTTTTACTGCAGTATTATCCAGGTTTGTAGTGTTTACTGCAGTATTATCCAGGTTTGTAGTGTTGCAGTATTATCCAGGTTGTAGGTTTACTGCAGTATTATCCAGGTTTGTAGTGGTTTACTGCAGTATTATCCAGGTTTGTAGGTGTTCTACTGCAGTATTATCCAGGTTTATAGTGTTTTACTGCAGTATATCCAGGTTTTGTAGTGTTCTACTGCAGTATTATCCAGGTTTGTAGTGTTCTACTGCAGTATTATCCAGGTTTGTAGTGTTCTACTGCAGTATTATCCAGGTTTGTAGTGTTCTACTGCAGTATTATCCAGGTTTGTAGTGTTTACTGCAGTATTATCCAGGTTTGTAGTGTTTTACTGCAGTATTATCCAGGTTTGTAGTGTTTTACTGCAGTATTATCCAGGTTTGTAGTTTTTCTACTGCAGTAAGTATTATCCAGGTTTGTAGTGTTCTACTGCAGTATTATCCAGGTTTGTAGTGTTTTACTGCAGTATTATCCAGGTTTGTAGTGTTCTACTGCAGTATTATCCAGGTTTGTAGTGTTTTACTGCAGTATTATCCAGGTTTGTAGTGTTTACTGCAGTATTAATCCAGGTTTGTAGTGTTCTACTGCAGTATATCCAGGTTTGTAGTGTTCTACTGCAGTATTATCCAGGTTTGTAGTGTTCTACTGCAGTATTATCCAGGTTTGTAGTGTTTTACTGCAGTGTTTTCCGGGTTTCTGAAGGTTTTCTTCCTGTGTTCCTGTCAGATACCCTCAGAGAGAAAGAGCGACGGGGGAGGAAGAGGAAGGTGGAGGAGGAGGTCAGGAAGAGAGATGTTGATTCATCGGTTCCTGAAGTGTGGTTTCCATGGTAACAGCTGTGTTTGTGTTCAGGCTCCAGAGGCGTTCTACGAAGATGCGTCTCAGTACGACGATCAGCTGACCTTCGAAGACATGAACCTGTCCAGACCCATCCTGAAGGTAAACGTCCTGCTGTGGTTCCTCTGGGTTCCTCTGTGGAACACATATGATGTTCTTGTTTGTGGGTTGATTCGGCTTCTGGAGGTAAAACTAGAGAAACAATCAACAAAGTTCTTTTCAACCGTCTCTATAAACAGAAGCCTTTTGATGTAAATCAAGGAAAAACAAAGAATCAAATTAAGATCACAAAATAAAACGACAAAGAATCTAATCTGTAATCTTACAATCCATAAATTTCAGTCCTTGGCTTTCAAAAACGGCAATCAGACAATTCAAAAACATCAGGACTGCAGAGTCCAAAAACAATAGAGGGAAAAACTGTTGGAACAGGCGCGATTGGATGTTCCTACCAGCATCACAGTCCCTGAACGGAGGGAGGGTCTTCATCTAGCTCACCATCATCATCCACACAACAAAGCTGACCTGTGCTGGAGAACAGGTGAAAAACCGAATGGCCTGTTAGAACCGGTTTTACAATGCAAATCAGAACTCCTCCCACCAGCAGCTGCTCTCTTCCTCACCGTCCGTCCTCCAGCAGAGAATAGAAGCTTCAAGAGTCCAGCTTCAGGTTCAGGTCTCCTCCAGGACTGAAAATGAAGTCCAGCTTGGGTGTTCAGTCCTTCACGACCTTCTCTGATTCAGCTGCAGCAGGTGTGGGGCGGGGCCAAGCTGTGCTACCATTGGTCTGTTCTCATTGGCTGACAGCTGAGCTGTCCAATAGAAAAAACGGTTCCTGAGAGTTTCAGTTTGCCTGGGTTCCTGCTGTTCCTGTGGTTCCTGTTGTTCCTGTTGTTCAGTCAACAAACGTCAGGATCTAAACTCAGACCTGAGAACCGTTCTATTTGTGGACCTCTGTAAGGTTCTAGATCTGCAGCATGAAACGTGGTGAGAACCGACAGAACGGTTGTGGTTGATCCAGCAAGGCAAATGTATTTCTATAGCACATTTCAACAACGAGGCTTTACAAAGACATTAAGACAGAAGATGACAACAATTATTAAAAGAAAACATTTATGAAATCATTAAAAAAACAAGGGCAGAACAGTAAAAAGATCAAAAACAGAAGTTAGAAAACTAGGGCTGTTTAAAAATAACTGTCATAAAATAAGCGTTAAATAACTTAAAATAGTTTCATCAAAAGCAGCTGAGAACAGGTACGTCTTCAGAATGGATTTAAATGTGCTGAGAGTTTCAGCTGATCTACAGTTTTCTGGGAGTTTGTTCCATATATATGGGGCATAGAAGCTGAATGCAGCTTCTCCGTGTTTGGTTTTACTCTAGAACTACTAGAAGACCTGATCCAGATGACCTGAGTGGTCTGGGTGGTCATACTGAGTCAGGAGGTCTCTGATGTATTTTGGTCCTAGACCATTTAAAGCTTTGTAGACCAGCAGCAGGACTTTAAAATCTACCCTCTGAGTGACAGGAAGCCAGTGTAAGGACTTTAAAACTGGAGTGATATGATCTCCTTTCTTGGTTTTAGTGAGGACTCAGGCAGCAGAATTTTGAATCTGCTGCAGTTGTTTGAGTGTTTTTGGGTAGACCTGTAAAGATACTGTTACAGTAATCAAGCCGACTGAAAATAAATGCCATGGACGAGCTTTTCCAGGTCCTGCTGAGACATCAGCCCTTTAATTCTTGAGATGTTTTTAAGTGATAGTAAGCCGACTTTGTAACTGCTTTAATGTGTTTTCCAAAACTGAGTTCTGAGTCCATCACCACACCCAGATTTCTGGCCTGGTCTGCAGTTTTTAACTGTAAAGACTGAAGCTCTAGTTCACCTTTAATCGCCCTTCCTTGGCTCCAAAAACCATTACCTCAGTTTTGTCTTTATTTAAATGAAGAAAGTTCTGACACAGCCACTCATTTATCTGTTCAATACACTTTCCCAGCACCTGTATAGGGCCATGGTCTCCTGGGGACATTGTAATGTAGATCTGCGTGTCATCTGCATAGCTATGGTAACTTACATTATTGTTTTCAATAATCTGAGCCAGTGGGAGCATATAGATGTTAAACAGAAGAGGCCCCAGAATGGAACCTTGGGGAACTCCACATGTAATTACTGTCTGCTCAGATGTGAAGTTACGTATAGATGCAAAGTAATTCCTATTCTTTAGGTAAGATTTGAGCAGAGTGAAAAACACACAAAATGTTCAATGATGGTGGTAGTGTAGCCTCCGCTTGTTGTTGCCTCCGCTTGTTGTAGCTGTTGTTATTATTGTTGTGTTGTTGCTATTTCTGCCATTGTTTCTGGCATTGTTGTTCTTGTTTGTATTGTTATCATCTTTGTTTCTGTTGTTGTTATTTTTGTTGTCACCGTTATCACTGATGTTGTGTTTTCACTGTTGTTGTTTTTACTTTTGTTGTTGTTTTTACTGGTGGTGTTGTTTTACTGTTGTCATCATCATCACTTCCTGTTGTCTCCCTCCAGGCCGTCACTGCTCTGGGCTTTAAGCAGCCGACTCCCATCCAGAAGGCCTGTGTTCCTGTCGGCCTGCTGGGGAGAGACCTGTGTGCCTGTGCTGCTACTGGGACAGGTAGGACTGGGACCAGTTCATTATACTGGGACAGGTAGGACTGGGACCAGTTCATTATACTGGGACCAGTTCATTATAGTGGGACCAGTATGTCTTACTGGTTCAAGTCTGATTAACCCACTGGTTTCTGTCCTCCAGGGAAGACGGCAGCCTTCATGCTTCCAGTGTTGGAGCGTTTGGTCTTTAAGCCCAGGACGTCCCAGGTGACCCGGGTTCTGGTCCTGGTTCCGACCAGAGAGCTGGGGATCCAGGTCCACTCGGTGGCCCGTCAGCTGGCCCAATTCACCTCCATCACCACCTGCCTGGCCGTCGGTGCGACTCTCCACCTGTTCAGGTACTTCTGTCTCTGCCCACTGGACCTGGACTCACCTGTCCCTTCTATCTCCAGGTGGGCTGGACCTGAAGTCTCAGGAGGCAGCGCTGAGGGCGGGGCCAGATGTTCTGATCGCTACACCTGGTCGGCTCATCGATCACCTACACAACACGCCCAGCTTTGAGCTGACCCACATCGAGATCCTGATCCTGGACGAGGCTGACAGGTTCTCTGTGGTTCTTAATGGTTCTCTGTGGTTCTTAATGGTTCTCTGTGGTTCCTAATGGTTCTCTGTGGTTCTCTCAGGATGCTGGACGAGTACTTTGAAGAGCAGATGAAGGAGATCATCAGGTTGTGCTCATACAACAGACAGACGATGCTGTTCTCTGCTACCATGACAGACGAGGTACCGTGTCTTACCTGTTGTCGTGTGACCTGAGTGTCCAGGTGTGTCATGTGACCTGTTGTCATGTGACCCGTGTCTCCAGGTGAAGGACCTGGCTGCAGTGTCGCTGAAGCAGCCAATCAGGATCTTTGTCAACAGCAACACTGATGTGGCTCCGTTCCTCCGGCAAGAGTTCGTCCGAATCCGACCTCACAGAGAAGGAGACCGAGAGGCCGTGGTGGCAGGTAGGTAGTACTGCAGTACTGCTGGTAATACTGCTGTACTACCAGCAGTGCTACCAGCAGTACTGCTTATAGTACTGTAGTAATACTGCAGTAGTACTAGAGTACCCGTCTGTGTTGTCAGCTCTCCTGACCCGGACCTTCCAGGACCACGTCATGTTGTTCACCCAGACCAGGAAACAGGCTCACCGGCTGCACATCCTGCTGGGCCTGATGGGGCTGAAGGTCGGAGAACTTCACGGAGAACTGAGCCAGAACCAGAGACTGGAGAACCTCAGGTACCCGCCGTCAGGACCGTTGTGCCGTCGTTCTCCTGGTTTGCTTCGTCTCTGACAGTTTTCTTATTTGTTTTTTCCTCCAGACGTTTTAAAGATGAACAGATCGACATCTTGGTGGCGACGGACGTAGCAGCTCGAGGTTTGGACATCGACGGAGTTAAAACGGTGAGAGTTCCGTTAGAATGCTGAAGGTACTCACCTGTCTGTCTCACGTGTCATCACCTGTCTGTGCCCACCTGTCCCCTCCAGGTGATTAACTTCACCATGCCGTCCACGGTCAAACACTACGTCCACCGGGTGGGGCGGACGGCCAGAGCTGGCCGGTCGGGGCGGTCGGTGTCTCTGGTGGGAGAATCTGAGAGGAAGATGCTGAAGGAGGTGGTGAAGTCAGCCAAGAACAGCGTGAAGGCTCGCGTCCTGCCACCAGGTACGCACACCTGACCCCAGAGCAGGGGGCTCACCTGTCTGGGTTTGTACAGGTGAATTCTGACCAGACTTCCTGTGTGTCCAGAGGTCGTCCTGAAGTTCAGAGATCTGATCTCCAAGCTGGAGAAAGACGTGGAAGCTGTGACGAAGCTGGAGAGAGAAGAAAGAGAGCTGGCAGCGTCTGAGGCCAAGGTAGACCTGTAGACCTGTAGACCTGTAGACCTGTAGACCTGTAGACTTGTAGAGCTGTAGAGCTGTAGAGCTGTAGAGCTGTAGAGCTGTAGATCTGTAGATCTGTAGACATGTAGACATGTAGACATGTAGACATGTAGACATGTAGACATGTAGACATGTAGACATGTAGACATGTAGACATGTAGACCTGTAGACCTGTAGACATGTAGACCTGTAGACCTGTAGACCTGTAGACATGTAGACCTGTAGACATGTAGATCTGTAGACATGTAGATCTGTAGACCTGTGGACCTGTAGACTTGTAGATCTGTAGACCTGTAGACCTGTAAACTTGTAGACCTGTAGACCTGTAGACCTGTAGACTTGTAGACTTGTAGATCTGTAGATCTGTAGATCTGTAGACCTGTAGACCTGTAGACCTGTAGATCTGTAGATCTGTAGATCTGTAGATCTGTAGACCTGTAGACCTGTAGACCTGTAGACCTGTAGATCTGTAGACCTGTAGATCTGTAGACCTGTAGATCTGTAGACCTGTAGACCTGTAGACCTGTAGACATGTAGATCTGTAGACCTGTGGACCTGTAGACTTGTAGAACTGTACACTTGTCGACCTGTAAACTTGTAGACCTGTACACTTGTACACCTCACAGTGGGCTGCTCGGCTTATTTTTTGGAAAAAATGTAATATCTTGGCTAAAAATCATCCCCTGGTAGTGATTGAGGGCTCATTTCAACCGCAATATACTTGGGAATACATCTAAAAAGATATCTTTAAATTATATTAAAAAGTTAACCCTTTACGGTTCAGTGCGTCGTCGGTGTACCGCCGGCGGTACACCTACTAATTTGCATAGGAATTTCAAGAATGTCCGACGGCCGCAAACCCGATTATACAAACACTATACGCCGATGGAAAGCTTAGATTCTCATGAATCCGCCGGTATAAACCACTTTCAGATGCGATTACCACAGCGGGTGAGAAAAACACATTTGTCCGACAAAAACAAATATTCATCCATCCGTTCTCTATACACGGCTTCAAAGCACACAGCGCGACTCACATTTCCGGGTTTATTATTACACACAGAAAAAAAGATTCCACAAAAACGGCCATAATCCAACCTTTTACATCCAGATGAAACAAGCCAGTAAACTATTTTGTCCAAAACATGTCCTGAAGTCGGTATAAAATCCCCGAATCGGTCATTTTCAAGGAAATGCACCTCGCGATGCCCGTCCAATATTCCCTGTATTTTTCGTAATTTTTTTTATTTAAAAATAGAATATTAGCGATTTTTTTTTTTTTTTTGTACTGAAAACGGCTGGAATTGACTGAAGCTTAAAGGGTTAAGGCTGCAGGGAGATTTTTCTAGACATAAGTGTAGGGTTCCACCGATGGAATTTGGTGATTAAACGTAAATTTGAAAGGCGAGACATGATATTGCCTTCAAATGTTTTATTAACTAATTCTATGCAGAGTAAATGACTACTTTACAAAAAACATAACAGTGAAACATGAAGTCTAAACTGGAAAAATCTACCAAATTTCAAGAATTTTTAATGAAGTCTGCCCTAAATTGATGCCTTAAATGACCATTTTCAAAATTTGAAGGCAGTTGTTACACTTAGAGACATCTAGAAGTCTTTTTATACTGCAAAGTTTGTGTATATTAGAAGTACTACTTACAATTTGGACACATACGTGTTAACATCAATCGCCCACACAGGGGAACTTAGACCTTCTTCAGTAAAATTTGATCTGTGAGAGTTGCCATCAGCCAGATTTTCTGACACTTGTATTTTTCAACACCTGACATCCTATTCTTTCAGAAAATATATACTTTCCCATATCTGGCTTCTGGCAAGTGAAAATATTCTGGGTGGTTCATGAAAATAGTCTCAGAAAAAAAGTGAAAATTTACTATATCTTTTTCAAACTTTGCAGAAATCTTCTAAATTTAAGCAATTAAGAAAATTTGGAGCAGGTAAACCTGAATATTGTTAAAATCTCAGGTAAAAATTATTAATTTCTCAAAAAGAAATAGAATGAAAAGCTCAAATATCAATTTTTTTACGCCTGTGGAATGTGTCATTTCCTGAGATTCAAACTGGCCGAACTTTTTAAAGAATAGACCGTTTGACTTGATTTTTTTTTGTTGAACTGGATTTTTATTCTACTATAAGAAAAACAAAAATAAAGCAATTTGGAGGGGGTCAAATTTTCGAGATTTCCAGGTCCCAGCCCACTGTGTACCTGTAGAATTGTAGACCTGTACACTTGTACACATGTAGACCTGTAGACATCTACACCTGTACACTCCTTGTTACAGATGTGTAATTAAGTGTGTGTGTGTGTGTGTGTGTGTGTGTGTGTGTGTGTGTGTGTGTGTGTGTGTGTGTGTGTGTGTGTGTGTGTGTGTGTGTGTGTGTGTGTGTGTGTGTGTGTGTGTGTGTGTGTGTGTGTGTGTGTGTGTGTAGTTGAGTGTAGCTCAGAAACGTCTCGATGGCTCCGCCTCCTGTCAATCACAGAGAGTCTGGTTTCAGACTCAACAAGAAAGAAAACAAAGTAGAAGTAAGTACAAATACACACTGTACTTAGTACTGTGTAGAAGTGTAACACTTTATAGAACTCCAGCTGTACTGTGTAGTACTGTGTAGTACTGTGTAGTACTGTGTAGTACTGTGTAGTACTGTGTAGTACTGTGTAGTACTGTGTAGTACTGTATACTGATGTGTATTTGTGTCCTTTAGTGTCCAAGGCTCTGCAGGACTTTGATCTGGCTCTCAGAGGGAAGAAGAAGAGGCAGAAGTTCCTGAAGGAGGGCAAGAAGAAGGAGCCGACGGTAAACCAGCAATCAATAAATCAATAAATAAACCTCCATTAATCAATAATAACTGATGTTGTGATGTCAGGCTGAGGAGCGCGCTCAGTTCGAGATCCTGAAGGCCCAGATGTTCGCTGAGCGGGCGGCCAAGAGAGAGAGGCGGCCCAAGAGAGCGAGAGCCATGATGGAGGAGGAGCCCAGCACAGGTCTGACCAATCAGAGGGCTGGGATCCCAGCCAATCAGAGGGCAGGGATCCCAGCCAATCAGAGGGCAGGGATCCCAGCCAATCAGAGGGCAGGGATCCCAGCCAATCAGAGGGTTCAGCAGGAGTCAACTATCAGCAGGAATTTAATATTTAGTTAGGAAATGATTTGATTGGATCACAGATTCTAACAGAAACTGTGTCTCTGCAGCAGCCAATCAGAAAGCAGCAAAAAGAGGCAGGAAGTCGGTGTTTGATAAAGAGCTGACCAATACCAGCAGCAAGTCAGTGAGACAGTTCAGAGCTGGGTGAGTCCGTCTGTCTGTCTATTCACCTGTCCGTCCACTTGTCTGTCCGTCCACTTGTCTGTCCGTCCACCTGGCTGTCCACCTGTCTGTCCGTCCACCTGTCCGTCCACTTGTCTGTCCGTCCACCTGTCTGTCCGTCCACTTGTCTGTCCGTCCACTTGTCTGTCCACCTGTCTGTCCGTCCACCTGGCTGTCCACCTGTCTGTCCGTCCACCTGTCTGTCCGTCCACCTGTCTGTCCGTCCACCTGTCCGTCCACTTGTCTGTCCGTCCACCTGGCTGTCCACCTGTCTGTCCGTCCACCTGTCCGTCCACTTGTCTGTCCGTCCACCTGGCTGTCCACCTGTCTGTCCGTCCACTTGTCTGTCCACTTGTCTGTCCGTCCACCTGGCTGTCCACCTGTCTGTCCGTCCACCTGTCCGTCCACTTGTCTGTCCGTCCACCTGTCTGTCCGTCCACTTGTCTGTCCGTCCACTTGTCTGTCCACCTGTCTGTCCGTCCACCTGGCTGTCCACCTGTCTGTCCGTCCACCTGTCTGTCCGTCCACCTGTCTGTCCGTCCACCTGTCCGTCCACTTGTCTGTCCGTCCACCTGGCTGTCCACCTGTCTGTCCGTCCACCTGTCCGTCCACTTGTCTGTCCGTCCACCTGTCTGTCCGTCCACCTGTCTGTCCACTTGTCTGTCCGTCCACCTGTCCGTCCACTTGTCTGTCCGTCCACTTGTCTGTCCGTCCACCTGGCTGTCCACCTGTCTGTCCGTCCACCTGTCCGTCCACTTGTCTGTCCGTCCACCTGGCTGTCCACCTGTCTGTCCGTCCACCTGTCCGTCCACTTGTCTGTCCGTCCACCTGTCTGTCCGTCCACCTGTCTGTCCACCTGTCTGTCTGTCCACCTGTCTGTCCACCTGTCTGTCTGTCTGTCCACCTGTCTCACTGTCTGCCTGTCTCCTTCCAGACCGTCCTTCTCGGACAGGAAGCGTCTGGGTCTGGACCGGCAGCGTCGTGGCGGTTCCAGGTGAGTTCACCTGTTCGGTTTGGGTCCAGGTGGTTCTGATGAGGTTCTCCTGACATTCTGTTCTGTTCTTCAGGTTCAAGAAGAAGAAGTGAAGAACATCGTGGAACCAGCAGTTCCTCCACCGGGTCCTCTTCTCCAGTACTGTTTCTGTTTGTTAGTTTCAAATAAAGTTGTGGTTTCCATTTAACATTCAAGGAACATTCTCTGAATGAGGGAATAGTCAGGGAATCGTTAAGTGTTTTTTGAATGTTTCTATTTGCTGAACCTTCATGGAACCTTCAGAAAACCTTTATGGAATGTTCCCTAAAGATTACTGTTCGGTGAACCTTCAGGGAACATAATGCAAACATTCCCTGTACGTTATTAGTTGCTGAACCTTCAGGGACTGTAAGGGAACGTTCTCAAAGGTTTCTTGCGGGTTAATGTTTGCGGAACATCAGGGAACGTTCAGGTAGGGTTGCCACCCGTCCCTTAAAATACGGACTTGTCCTTTATTTGACAATTAATTGTGGCATCCCGTATTGATTCAATACGGGACGCTAATTGTTCCGTATTTTCATAAATGTCCCATACACGTCTGTCACACGCATCAAAACTACATAATAAACAAAATAAAACAGGAAATATTAAGAGCAGCCAGTTTCATCTTCCTTAGACCTATGTAGTGAGGACCTGATGGAGGTCCAGCGGATACACTTTTCTGTTTGCTGGTTCTGCTGTGGGTTTCCTGGTTACAGACGCTGCTGCTCCCGCTTGTTTGAAAATGTCTACACCCAAAACTCCACCACATCCAAAGAAGAAAAAACTTTTTCAAAAGCACAGACTGGAACCCTGACAGTATGTACAGGGCAAACTGTGTTTTCTGTTGCTCATAGACTGAAGTAAGGCAGCATCAGGAGAACAACATGTAAGAAACATGAGAACAGAGAGAACCAACCAGCAGGTCACAGTTTATCATCATCTAATCATCTCCTGAAGTCCCTTTGGTAAGAGACATCAGCACATGGTGGTGGATTTACCAGAGGATGATAATAGTCAGACTGATGTGGCCGTAGACTCTACAGGATTTTACTGACTCAATAAATGCATAAGTTGTTTAATAGTATTTTAAATGCTTTATTTTTTAAAATATGAACTCTGATATGTTAACGGTACTAAATAAATAAATCAGTAAATACATTCATACACACATAAATAATACATTCATTGTGTTAAGAAAAGATTTAGATGGGAAAAATATCTGTAGAGAATTTCTTTATCCAGTATTCTGCATTCAGTTGTTTGTGTTTTTGCAGAATCCAGTATTACACACTGGTTGGCCATTACATTTTTACCTCCGCCAAGGTGGTTATGTGACACCCGCCGTCTGTCCGTCTGTCCGTCTGTCCGTCCGTTAGCAAGATAACTCAAAAACGCCTGGGCAGATTCACATGAAATTTTTTAGAGGAAGAGCTGATTTAATTTTGGTAGCAATCCGGAAAGGATCCTGGATCACTTTAAATTTTTTAGTATGTGGTTTTCCTTTCTGTGGGAATGTCAATATCCTTGGCGGAGGTCTGCGCTCTCTGAGTGCTTTTCTAGTATTAGTTTGGTTTCACTGTTTAAAATGACGCCACATCTTTTTAGACAGAACCTGTGATCATAAAACAACACAGAACTCTTAGTTTTGTGTTAATAAAGCACTTAAAGCTTTAGGTATGACTAAATGCTTTTTTCTAAATTAAATAAACCACTCCTTGGGTGGTTGTGGCCCCTCGTTTGGTAAAGTTGGAAAGATATTCACAGATTCAGACTTCCAGCATCAGTAACTCATTAGATAAAGGTTGTTAAAACATAAACGATGCCTCTTTCCCATCGTTGTAAGGTAGATAATGTGCTACAAGCCCAGTTTTATCTAAAGTAGCTGTCTTTCAAGTTGCAAAAATAACGTTGGTGTCTATAGAGGGAATAGGTACCGTCTGCAAATTGCAAAACTGCTACAACAGCGAAGAGAGACACAAATATTCAATAACCTCACTCTGATCCACTGTAGTGTCACCAGAATCACTGCAGCCTTCAACTGGCTCCAGTTGACACCAATGTTATTCCTGCAACTTGATAGACAGCTACTTTGATCAAACTGGGCTTGTAGCACATTGTCTGCCTTACAACGATGGGAAAGAGGCATCGTTTATGTTTTGATGTATGTCTAATGAGTTATTGATGCTGGAAGTCTGAATCTGTGAATATCTGTTCAATTTTACTGAACTGTGGCCCTGAGGAGCCGTGGTGGACGTCCTTTATTTTCGTTTCTGAAAGGTGGCAACCCTACTTTCAGGGAACCTTTAGCAAGCAATCATCGAACGTTCCCTGAATGTTCCCAGTAATCCTGTGTTCTCAGTGCACGAGGACTCGTGTTCACTCTAACGGCAGAACATCCAGTCAGTTTTTAGACGTTTCAGAGTTTAGCAGAAGCAGGAAGTCAATAAACCTGGAGGACTGAGAGGCTCATTCTGATTGGTTTACCTGGAAGCAATGAGGGGGCGGAGCTACACAGAGTTTACATGTTTCCTGATCTGGGATTTACTGTCAGTGCAGTTCTATTAATGGCCTGAAGGGGCAGCAGCACATCTGCTGGGTACAGTCTATGGCTGGGTGCAGCAACTGTAAAAGACAAAGGTTAGCTAGCAGTTAGCAGCTAGCAGTGGTTAGAGGTTCATAGAGGTCTAGATGTTGTAGTTATATGAGCAGAGTTGTGGGGTTGTGGTTCTATGTGTTTTTGTCTCTTTGTGACAGTGTTCTCTCATTTTCCGTCATGTCTGTAACAGGACACTTGGTCGTAAAGTGACCTCATGATGGGGGTAAAGTAGTAATTCCATGAAGCTGGCGTTGTTCAGGGAAGAAGAACACCAGCTTTTTCTACTTTCTTTTAAATCTATGGCTGGGAGTCACCAATCATAATTTTGCTGTGTGAAAACACAATGACAATAAAGATTCTTGATTCTTGGAATAAAAAAACTGTGAGCAGGAAGTAGTGATTTCCATGAAAGTGTCTGAAGATGCTGAGAGAGCTGAGGACTCGTTCACCCGAAACCATCTATTCTGCTTTGTTCTATCTCATGTAAATGATCAAAGTCTCTCTGAGGAACATGAACCTGACTTCAGTCTGAATGAATTCACTTCAACAGTCCATCTGGAAGCAGCTCATCAGGAGAACCTCCCAGGGAACGGAGGCAGAAGGTTGGATTTCTCAGGAGGTTTCAGGACTCTGAGCTGCAGCTTCAGTGAAGAGTTTCAATGTGTTGCGGATTCAGAGTGTGACTCAGCGATGTGGACGATGACTCAGCAAATGAAAGCCAATCACAGCGTCTGATCAGTGAAGTGACATCACTGATCAGTTTCACTCTGCAGATATGTTTTAAAATCTTTTAACTGTTCGATGTTTTCAAGACTCAGACATCTTCAAACCCACTGATGTGTCTCTGAATTCAGCCTTTAGTTCAGTCACTGCAGCATCTGTCTGTCCAGATGTTCTTCATATCATCCAGATGTTTTACTGGTTTCATCCTCTGAAATTTAAATTTGGGGGATTTTTTTGCAGATTTTTGGGGATTTTTTTCAGACAAGGAAACAATATTTTTTGTGCCTATAAATGAGGACAACAGGAGGGTTAATACATCTCAGATTAGGAGGTTACGTGAAAGCAAGAATTTATTTTTGAGGGGAAAACTATTTTTTAAGTATATCTGGCTTATTTTAAGACGCCTAAGCTTGACAATCCTGGTAAAACAGAGCCTAAAATATGTTTTCCGAGATAACTTTAAGATCTCAATATTCTAAACATAAGATCTTACTTCAAGAAATCTGCCTAAGACATTTTTCACTTATTCTATTGGCAGATTTTCACGTATTTCAAGGTAAAAGTTCCCTGAAATAAGCTTTTTTTCCAGTGTGATAACTGAACCCAAAGCTGCTACCTCTTCTGTTCCATCACTGTCCAGAGAAAAGGTTCTGTCTGCTGTCGTCAACAACCATGTGTTTGGTCTTTTTCCTTTTCAATGGAATGGTGAATGGTGACATCACACCAAAATGACAATGGTTAGCTGTAAACTGATTCTGTTTAAAAACTAAAAGTTCTGAGCTGCTCAATGCAACTGAAGCCACCAGTGGTTCAACTGAAGTCAAATAGACTAAAAGAGACAAAGCATCGCTGGGTTCTCCAGTGTTCTGTATTCATACTGAGCATGAAGGAACATAGAAGATGGTCTTCTCCTTTCATGGTCTCTGATAGTTCCAACCAACCTCCTACCAACATTAAAGTTTACCCACAATGACCTTTTTGAAGTTTTCTACGTCTTTAGATAGAATTATTCAAACTTATTTGAAAATGAGTTTAAAACCTTGTTCCAAATGACACAAAAGTTGTTCAAAGTCAGTCTTGAAATGTCTTAAATGACTCTTTATTGTTCAAAATCATCCAAAATGTCACGGAAATTGTTAAATAACTCAAAAACTGTTCAAAATTATTTAAGAAGGACACAGTAATTACTCAAATGATCCAAATGTGTCCAATTAGTCAAAATGTATCCAAGTGGACTCGACAG
The DNA here is from genome assembly GCF_021347895.1 of Acanthochromis polyacanthus. Taxonomy (NCBI): domain Eukaryota; kingdom Metazoa; phylum Chordata; class Actinopteri; family Pomacentridae; genus Acanthochromis; species Acanthochromis polyacanthus. The sequence continues at coordinate 705,817 of NC_067117.1, forward strand.
TTGTTCAAAATCAGACAAAAATCCACCCAAAGCAAAACAAAAATCGTCCAGAATGAGTTTGTATTTTGCTAGAACTTAATCTGACCAACCACCAACATGCTGATAAGCCTTAAAGTTTATCCACAATGACCCCCCCCAAACTTGTCCAGAATGACTCACAAATGGAGTGAAAGTAGTCAAAAAATGTCCAAAATAACCCTAAAACTCACCCAAAACGATCAGAAACTTCCCCTAAATTACTCAGTTTTTGCCCAAAATGGCACAGTTTCTCCAAAATGATCCCAAATTGTCAAAAATGATCAAAATTTAGGTTGTAGAGTGTAGCTTCTGTTAAACTGAACAATCAAAATGAGTGTAAAATGCTCCTTCCATCGTCTCTAATAGTTGTGACCAACCTCCTACCAACACTAAAGTTCACCCAGAAGAACCTTTTTAGAGTTTTCTCTGGTGAATTATCAGAAACCAGAAACACATCCAGGAACCAACGATTGTTTCTCGAACTCTAAACTGTCCACACTAGGATAAATCCCATAATACTGATGACCACAGCTGGGTAGAGAGGAAACAACAGAAACCAGGTTTATCGTTAGACTTTGCATCATGTCGTAGTTTCACCTCTTCTGGTGGAGTTTTTGTGTGTTTTTGTTTTGATTTTACATCTTTATGTGGTGATCTCCTGTTTTTTATGGTCATTTCACCTCGAGAGCAACAGCATTTTGTGTGTTTCTGTGGTGTTTTTTTCATTGTTTTTTGGTGATTTCACATGCATGCGACAATTTTGTGTCTTTATGTTCTCTTTGTTGTGCTGCTTTGGTTGCAGTTTGTAAGAGAAACCAGATTCAGTGTTCAGACTGGGATGCCTGGATGGATTTAAACTGATCTGGAGTCAGTTTTTACCAGAACTCAGATGTGTTTCTCCTCCTAAATGTCATGGTTCTATCTGCTGCACTGATGAAGTTCTGAGGCTCAGAAATGATGAAAAGTCCATTAAAGGTGAGGTAGTTTTGGCTGTTTATGTGGTGATTCTGTGTCTTTTGGAGGTAATTTTGGCTGTTTTTTTGTGTGGTTATTTTGCATATGTTTGGAGCCAAATTTGAGTATTTGTTGTAATTTCATCTGTTTTGTGGTAAAAAAAAAAAAAAAAAAAAAAAAAAGGCTGTTTTGGTGATTTTCAATGTTATTGCTGGCATATTTGAACGTTTCAGGGTAATTTTGGCTTTTTGGGGCAATTTTGCAAGTTTTTTGTGTTGAAATTCAGTTTTGTTGCAGTTTCACCTGTGTTGTGATAGTTTTGGTACTTTTTGTGTTGATTTTGGGTGTATTTAGAAGCATATTTTAACATTTCAGGATAGTTTCAATCGGAAACAGTTTAAGTTCAGTCAGGAACAGTTTAACTTCGGTCAGGAACAGTTTATTTTCAGTCAGGAACAGATTAGGTTCTGTCAGGAACAGCTTAGCTTCAATCAGGAACAGGAACAGATTAGCTTCAATCAGGAACAGATTAGCTTCAGTCAAGAACAGGAACAGATTAGCTTCAGTCAGGAACAGATTAGCTTCAGTCAGGAACAGTTTAGCTTCAGTCAGGAACAGATTAGCTTCAGTCAAGAACAGGAACAGATTAGCTTCAGTCAGGAACAGATTAGCTTCAGTCAGGAACAGTTTAGCTTCAGTCAGGAACAGATTAGCTTCAGTCAAGAACAGGAACAGATTAGCTTCAGTCAGGAACAGTTTAGCTTCAGTCAGGAACAGATTAGCTTCAGTCAAGAACAGGAACAGATTAGCTTCAATCAGGAACATATTAGCTTCAGTCAGGAACAGATTAGCTTCAGTCAAGAACAGGAACAGATTAGCTTCAGTCAGGAACAGATTAGCTTCAGTCAAGAACAGGAGCAGATTAGCTTCAGTCAGGAACAGATTAGCTTCAGTCAAGAACAGGAACAGATTAGCTTGAGTCAGGAACAGATTAGCTTCAGTCAAGAACAGGAACAGATTAGCTTCGGTCAGGAACATATTAGCTTCAGTCAAGAACAGGAACAGATTAGCTTGAGTCAGGAACAGATTAGCTTCAGTCAAGAACAGGAACAGATTAGCTTCGGTCAGGAACATATTAGCTTCAGTCAGGAACAGATTAGCTTCAGTCAAGAACAGGAACAGATTAGCTTCAGTCAGGAACAGATTAGCTTCAGTCAAGAACAGGAACAGATTAGCTTCAGTCAGGAACAGATTAGCTTCAGTCAAGAACAGGAGCAGATTAGCTTGAGTCAGGAACAGATTAGCTTCAGTCAAGAACAGGAACAGATTAGCTTCAGTCAGGAACAGATTAGCTTCAGTCAAGAACAGGAACAGATTAGCTTCGGTCAGGAACATATTAGCTTCAGTCAAGAACAGGAACAGATTAGCTTGAGTCAGGAACAGATTAGCTTCAGTCAAGAACAGGAACAGATTAGCTTCGGTCAGGAACATATTAGCTTCAGTCAGGAACAGATTAGCTTCAGTCAAGAACAGGAACAGATTAGCTTCAGTCAGGAACAGATTAGCTTCGGTCAGGAACAGATTAGCTTCAGTCAAGAACAGGAACAGATTAGCTTCGGTCAGGAACATATTAGCTTCAGTCAGGAACAGATTAGCTTCAGTCAAGAACAGGAACAGATTAGCTTCGGTCAGGAACAGATTAGCTTCAGTCAGGAACAGATTAGCTTCAGTCAAGAACAGGAACAGATTAGCTTCAGTCAGGAACAGATTAGTTTCAGTCAAGAACAGGAACAGATTAGCTTCAGTCAGGAACAGATTAGCTTCAGTCAAGAACAGGAACAGATTAGCTTCAGTCAGGAACAGATTAGCTTCAGTCAGGAACAGTTTAGCTTCAGTCAAGAACAGGAACAGATTAGCTTCAGTCAGGAACAGCTTAGCTTCAGTCAGGAACAGGAACAGATTAGCTTCAGTCAGGAACAGCTTAGCTTCAGTCAGGAACAGGAACAGATTAGCTTCAGTCAGGAACAGTTTGGCTTCAGTCAGGAACAGATTAGCTTTGGTCAGGAACATATTCGCTTCAGTCGGGAACAATTTAATTTCCGTTTCTAGCCTGAAAAACAAAGGCTGTGTCTGAAATGGCATACTAACGTACTACACTCTCAATGAGTATATGCTGTATACTACGTACTATAAGTATGATTAGAATGCCGACCGTTCACACTGTAGTATACTACTACGTTTCCCATAATGCATTTCAAACTTCCAACGACAAAAACCGGAAGTACGGTTATCAAATATCTCGGCTGAATGCCGGCTTCAGGTTGATTTTACGCTAACAAACAGTCGCATAATTAATGTGGCAATTTCAAGCCGGCACTCCTCATGCAGTTATTAGCCAGATTATGCGAATCGTTTCAATTGTAGCTGCAGGCTACTGGAGGTAGCTGCTACTTGTTCTGTATGCAAAGCGAGCTGCTGCAACTAGCTGCTAGCATTCAGTAGCACGTTGTGAGGCGTCTGACAAATTTAAAACGTTGGTCAGAAAACGCCTATTTCTCAAATCTGTGGGGTGATTAGGATGACTACTTAACCACATAAAATAAAATAAAAATCGCCCCGGTCCGGCCACAGATCCCGCGGAGGCTTCCATTTCGGTGGGTAGCTCGCAAAGCATTGTGGGGCGGTTGAGTATGACTAGTGTGGTCACCGCGCATACTTCAAAATTTTCCGGAAATAGTATACATCCGGGTATTTCTCGCGTACTCAATCTTTTCATACTATCTAATGTGAACGCACTACATACTTATTTTGACGTCACACTTAGTATGAGTAGTACGTTAGCATGCCATTTTGGACACAGCCAAAGTGTTTTCCTTCAGCTTTCGGCCACCATCTTTGTTTTTTAACCCACAAACACAAAAATAGGCAGAGGCCCCGCCCGCCGTGACGTCACGACGCGCTGCAGGTTTCTGGGATTGCGATTGGACAGTTTAGTGCCTCCTAACTGCAGGTGAGCTCCACCTGCCGGGATTTATCCGGTTCAGTTGTGTTCTGTTGGACCGGAGCTGCCGTTCGGCTCCCCACCCCCACCCCTCGGCGGCCAGAGCCCGCCCCCTCCGCTCGCTCCCCGGCAGCCTCCGCCTCTCCTCCCGCTCTGTCATCCACACCGCTGTTGTTGCAGCCATTTTACCGTGGAGCGTCGGCACAGCGGCGACCGGAGGATGCCGAGACACCGCTGTTAAAAGGTAATTCTGCTTTACTCCCGGAGCGTGGTCCTTTCTGTCGATAGCCTTCTGATTTCGGCCTCCGTTAACGGATCTGTGGAGCGGACGGAGCGGAGGCCTGCCGGCCGGAGCGGCAACGGCAGCCTCGGTTCCTCGGAGCGGCAGACGGAGGGACGGCGGCGGGGAGAGCAGCTCGGCGAGCGGCGTTGGTCGCTGGCAGTTCACGGGGGAAAATGGCGTCTTTCAGAAAAACACCAAAAGTTGTGGGATTGTGTTTGGTGGCAGCGGGAACAATCATTTGGTCTCAGTTTTTTAAACGTTTTTTAAATGTTCTTTAAACCAGACTGTCGGCTCTGACCAGGGGGCGCTGCAGAGCAGCGGCGGAGGTTAGCGCTTGTTTTGTAGCTTAATCCAGTGTTAGCTAGCCTTCCTGTTAGCATGTCTGACAGAATTGGTTCTGCTGTAGTCCGTCTGGTTCTGGGTTCTTTGTTCTGTTCAGTCAGTAAACACAGTTAATGTTCAGTGGAAAAGTCAGTGAACCTACATTCGGTCTCCGCTCTTTAAATTGAACAGGGGGCGCTAGAGAGTCACCCAACTATGTAGGTTTGTGCTTGTATTGTAGCTGAGCCCTGAATTAGCTAACCTGTTTAGTAAAATTTGTTTTCTTTGTTCTTTTCAGTCGTAAACACATCAGTTTGTCATGTTTGTTTAAAATTAGGACTTCTAATTTACAACAATGTCCTTAATTGTTCTTTTAAGTGTTACCGGTGCCTTCCAACAGGGGGCGCTAGAGAGCAGTTACGTAGGTTTGTACTGCTATTGTAGCTGAATCCTCCGCTAGCTTAACTGTGTTTTAGTGGTTCTGATGTAATTAGTTAAAATGCAGTGACTTTATTTCAGGCTTCTTTGTTCTTTTCAGTCATTAACACGTCCGTTTATCTAGTTTGTTTAAATCAGGGAAGTAAATTCTGACAGTAAATAACCTTTGTTCGTGCTCATATTGTAGTTTAGTCCTGCATTAGCCTGTTTGTTAGCGTTTCTGCCTCAAGTAGTTAAAATGCAGTGATTTTATTTTAGGGTTCTTTGTTCTTTTCTGTCAGTAAATACATCCGTTTAACTGGTTTTACATCGGAATAGCCAGTATTTAACATAGATAGTCTCAGATGTAGATCGGTGCTTGCATCGTAGCTTCACCCTTCACTAGCTAATGCTTGTGTTTCTGACTTAATTAGTCAGAACGTGGCTAACGTTAGTGTTTCTGACGTAATTAGTCAGAACGTGGCTAATGCTAGCATTTCTGCCGTAATTAATTACAACGAGGCTAACACTAGTGTTTCTGCCGTAATTAATTACAACGTGGCTAACGCTAGTGTTTCTGACGTAATTAGTCAGAACGTGGCTAATGCTAGCATTTCTGCCGTAATTAATTACAACGAGGCTAACACTAGTGTTTCTGCCGTAATTAATTACAACGAGGCTAACACTAGTGTTTCTGCCGTAATTAATTACAACGTGGCTAACGTTAGTGTTTCTGACGTAATTAGTCAGAACGTGGCTAACGCTAGTGTTTCTGACGTAATTAGTCAGAACGTGGCTAACGCTAGTGTTTCTGACGTAATTAGTCAGAACGTGGCTAACGCTAGTGTTTCTGACGTAATTAGTCAGAACGTGGCTAACGCTAGTGTTTCTGACGTAATTAGTCAGAACGTGGCTAACGCTAGTGTTTCTGACTTGGTTAATTACAATGTGGCTAACGCTAATGTTTCTGATGTAATTAGTCAGAACGTGGCTAACGCTAATGTTTCTGATGTAATTAGTGATGGAGACTCCATTTGAGGTTTCTTTGTTCAAAATGCCAGTTTGCCTGTTTTGTTTCAATTTGAGTTTTTGTATTTATTTATGCATATTCCTAGTATCTTATATAATATAGTATTATTTGTATTACACTTATTATTAGAATTATATATAGTATAGTGTTATTAGTATTTCTGTATAGTATTAATAATATTATTTATAGTATTATTTACAGCGCCATCCATAATTATTGGCACCACTGGTTAAGATATGTTCTTTAGTTTCTAATAAATTCAGTTTTTTTCTAAATAATATAGGACTACTATGAAAAAGTGCATTTATTCAGTGGAAAAAAAAAATCACATTAAGAAATAATTCTTTTGCATCAAATCATGTGTGCCACAATTATTAGCACCCCTGATGTTAATACTTTGTACAACCCCTTTTTGTCAACAAAACAGTGCCTCGTCTTCTCCTATAATACAGTAGGTACTGGAAGTGTTCAGACCCCTTGAAATGTTTCTCTCTCTGTGTCATTGCAGCCATTTGCAAAAATCCAAAAAGTTCATTTTATTTCTCATTAATGTACACTCAGCACCCCATCTTGACAGAAAAAAACAGAAATGTAGAAATTTTTTGCAAATGTATTAAAAAAGAAAAACTGAAATATCACATGTTCAGAAGTATTCAGAGCCTTTGCAGCAACATTCATATTTAACTCACATGCTGTCCATTTCTTCTGATCCTCCTCCTGATGGTTCTGCTTCTTTATTGGAGTCCAGCTGTGTTTAATTAAACTGATTGGACTTGATTAGGAAAGGCACACACCTGTCTATATAAGACCTTACAGCTCACAGTGCATGTCAGAGCAAATGAGAATCATGAGGTGGAAGGAACTGCCCAAGGAGCTCAGAGACAGAATTGTGGCAAGGCACAGATCTGGACAAGGTTACAAAAGAATTTCTGCAGCACTCAAGGTTCCTCAGAGCACAGTGGCCTCCATAATCCTCAAATGGAAGAAGTTTGGGACGTCCACACCTCTTCCTAGACCTGGCCGTCCAGCCAAACTGAGCAATGGTGGGAGAAGAGCCTTGGTGAGAGAGGTAAAGAAGAACCCAAAGATCACTGTGGCTGAGCTCCAGAGATGCAGTCAGGAGATAGGAGAAAGTTCCACAAAGTCAACTATCACTGCAGCCCTCCACCAGTCGGGGCTTTATGGCAGAGTGGCCCGACGGAAGCCTCTCCTCAGTGCAAGACACATGAAAGCCGCATAGAGTTTGAAAAAACACATGAAGGACTCCCAGACTATGAGGAATAAGATTCTCTGGTCTGATGAGACCAAGATTGAACTTTCTGGTGTTAATTCTAAGCGGTATGTGTGGAGAAAAGCAGGCACTGCTCATCACCTGCCCAATACAATCCCTACAGTGAAACATGGTGGTGGAGCATCATGTTGGGGGGGGGGGGGGGTTTCAGCTGCAGGGACAGGACGACTGGTTGCAATTGAAGGAAGGATGAATGCGGCCAAGTACAGAGATATCCTGGAGGAAAACCTCTTCCAGAGTGCTCAGGACCTCAGACTGGGCCGAAGGTTCACCTTTCAACAGGACAATGACCCTAAGCACACAGCTAAAATAACAAAGGAGTGGCTTCACAACAACTCTGTGACCGTTCTTGACTGGCCCAGCCAGAGCCCTGACCTAAACACAATTGAGCATCTCTGGAGAGACCTCAGAATGTCTGTCCACCAACGTTCACCATCCAACCTGACAGAACTGGAGAGGATCTGCAAGAAGAATGGCAGAGGATCCCCAAATCCAAGTGTGAAAAACTTGTGTCATTCCCAAGAAGACTCATGGCTGTACGAGCTGAAAAGGAGCTTCTACTCAATACTGAGCACAGGGTCTGAATACTTCTGACCATGTGATATTTCAGCTTTTCTTTTTTAATACATTTGCAAAAATTTCTACATTTCTGTTTTTTTTTCTGTCAAGATGGGGTGCTGAGTGTACATTAATGAGAAATAAAATTAACTTTTTGGATTTTGGCAAATGGCTGCAATGACACAGAGACTGAAAAATTTCAAGGCGTCTGAATACTTTCTGTACCCACTGTACATTTTTCTACAATTTTCAGTGTGAGAGTTTACTTCTGCACTAAAAATTGAATTTATTTTAAGGCTTTCAACACATCTTAACAAGGGGTGCCAATAATTATGGAGGGCGCTGTATAGTATTAATGGTATTATATATATAGTATAGTTTTAGTAGTATTATATGTAGTATAATGTTATTGGCATTAGTATTATATATAGTAGTAGTCCACCAAGCATCACGGCGCCTGTCTGTCTGTCTGCAACATCACTCTAAAACAGACCAACAGATTTGGATGAAATTTTCAGGAAAGGTCAGAAATGACTCAAGGACCAAGTAATTAGATTCTGGCAGTGATGCAGCTTATAGTCTGGATCCATGGATTAGTTAAAGATTTCTGTATCATGACCAGATAGCAGCACGGCGTCACTGTAACCATGACAACCAATGAACACTACATCAGCTGATTGTGATCCTACTACAAATCCACCTCTGAGGACTTATCAGGACTTATCCATCAGAAATGATCCAAGGAACAGCTGATTAAACTGTGGGGGTGTTTCTGAGTCGCCCGTTACATATTTAGGTCACGTGATCCGGTATCCGTACATAACGTACACATGCAGAACACACGCCTGTGCTCAAATCATTTACTGGGTACATCTAGATTAAATGGAGCCATGATTTCTGATCATTAATAACTAATAAATAGATGCTGTATTTCTGCCATATGAGGGAATGAGCAGCCTTGGAGGAGGACTGATCTCTGAGGGCTCTTACAGTTATTATTATTACCTCCACCAAGGAGGGTATATTTTTGCCGCCGTTTGTTTCCGAGTGCTTTTCTAGTTGTGATTATTGTTTATAAATGGATTTGTTAAAGATTTCTGTTAGGTTTTTGTCGTTTTGGCAATGATGCGGCCTTGGAGGAGGTCTGCTCTCTGAGTTTGGTGCCTGATTATTAACTGTAGAAACTGGGAGAATATTTCCCTGAACTACTCATCTGTGACGTACTGTTCTGTTCACAAACCACATCTACTCTTAGCTTCCTTTCACTTTATTAGAATCGCTTTGTTCTGCGTGTCCTCCCTAAAATGAAGTCATCAGTGACTCGGCTCTGACCAGCAGTCACCTGAACAGTCCTCGGAAGAACAGCAGTTTGATCCAGTTGTTGGAGGATCCAGTCAGCATGGTGAAACATCTGTGGTGGTAGCGGCTGTTAAACATGCCTGTAGTTCTCTATACACGGCTTCAACGCACACAGCGCGACTCACATTTCCGGGTTCATTATTACACACAGAAAAAAATATTCCACAAAAAACGGCCATAATCCAACCTTTTACATCCAGATGACACAAGCCAGGAAACTATTTTGTCCAAAACATGTCCTGAAGTCGGTATAAAATCCACGAATCGGTCATTTTCAAGGAAATGCACCTCGCGACGTGCGTCCAATATTCCCTGTATTTTTCGTAATTTTTTTAATTTAAAAATAGAATATTAGCGATTTTTTTTTTGTACTGAAAACGGCTGGAATTGACTGAAGCTTAAAGGGTTAAATCATACAGTACACATGTGCAGCGTTAGAATCCACTGGCTGGTTTACTGGTGTCTGAGTGGAGCTAAATGCATTTAGCATGACAGTGATGGCAGAGATGTTCTTCACACATGTTGGTTTTTATGTAGAAGTTATTCAGTATAGAATAAGATTAGTATGAAGTCTGTTTAGGTTTTCAACATCAGGATGTTCTGGACCGATGTCATGGTAACAACAGAGAGGTGTTTGTACAGAGCTGTACATGGAAGTACTACTGAAGGGAACCTGCAGTATGGCTTCATAGCAACTGATCTCAGTGATTATAAATTAATTACAGTTAATAATTTGAAAATGTATCAACCAATAAGACGGAAGAAGAAGGTTGTGATGTCCGTGAATGTAGATCAGCTGTAGTTCCTGGTTGTTCCACAAGATTTTATGTCTCGTTTTTGTCATTTTGTGTCTCATTTTTGTCATTTTGTGTCTCGGTTTTGTCAGTTTATGTCTCATTTTTGTCATTTTTTGTCTCATTTTTGTCATTTTTTGTCTCATTTTTGTCATTTTTTTGTCTCGTTTTTGTCAGTTTCTGTCTCATCTTTGTTGTTTTGTTTCTCATTTTTGTCTTTTTATGTCTCGTTTTTGTCATTTTGTCAAATTTTTGTCTTTTTTTATTTTGTGCCTCGTTTTTGTCATTTCTCATTTTTGTCATTTTGTTTCTCATTTTTGTCTTTTTTTGGTGTCTCATTTTTATCGTTCTTAGTCTCATTTTTTTGTCATTTTATGTCTCGTCTTTGTTGTTTTGTGTCTCGTTTTCTGTCTTGATTTGGCGTTTTGTGTCTCGTTTTTGACGTTATCTGTCATTAATAAGTTGAAGCTGAAGAAGAAGGTCATGCATGTTATTAAATGTACATCAGCTGTAGTTCCTGTAGCAACAAGCTAATGCTGATGTTGGCTAACTTGTATGGTAACCACTGAAGCTAAAGTCACGTGGCACAATGACATCACAAAAACGACAACAAATGAGACCGACACAAAACAAAACTAAAAGAGAGCAAAAATTAGACGAAAATGAGACACAAAGTGACAAAAACCTGAGTCTGTGAAATGAAACGTTTCTATCAGAGGAACCTGAGCAGATGTTTGACAGAACATCTGTAATCAAACACCACAGCTCAGATGCTTTCAGATAAACCACTGTTTCCTCTCTCAGGGTCCATGTTGATTGTTGGGAATCGAGAAAGGCCGATAATCAATATTTGGAACCGATATTTGTTATTAAAGGTTTGTATTGATAGGATGTGATCATTTATATCGAGGTTTATTGATTGTTCTGGTTCCATTCTCTGTTTCCCGTTGAGGTCCAGATCTTACAGCATTCTTAGTTGTTGTTTATCAGACCCAACTAACTGCCTGTTAATCTAGCTGCTAGCTATTAGCATAGCATTAGCCTCTGTGTAAGCAGCTAGTGTCCTGATTTGTGGAGATGTTTGATCTTTTCGTTCAGTTTTTGCAGGTTGTTCTTTTCAATCAAGAGTGTTAAAGTTAACCGGACTTTGGAAACATGCTACACTACTCCAGATAGCGTTAGCTGCAGGCTAGGGGGCACAGCTAACCTCTTAGCAGTAGCCATAGCCTAGCACTGTCAGCGCAATCTGTTCAAACTGCACTACTTAACACCTAAAAATGAACTCACAGTGAGTCAAAATGAATCGAAATGGGTCCACAGTGAGTCAAAATGAGTCCACAGCTTTTGGTTTAGTGTTAAAAAGGAAAGCCGTGTTGTAAAGATGGAGGTTGTTCTGTGGAAACGTACGTTAGTGATTCTACCCGGTCAGTGAAAGCACAGCTGGCTGCTCCAGCTGTTGGTAATTTATTCCTGCATCCGATAGCTGGGAGGTTTAACAGTCTTTGTAGAAAACAGCAGCAGCAGCAGCAGCAGCGTGGTTAATGGAGGACTGAGGGAACAGGAACAGGTCTACATCAGAGTTTTATAGTCTCTGGATAAAATAAATCAATACCAGAAGCTGCTATCAGGATATTTGTCTTCATTTAGATTTATTTTCAGTCAGAAACACTGAAATTTAACTTTCCTGACGGTCTGTATAAACACAGAACAGGTTCCTGATGTCCTTCATCTGTTTGAGTCCAACAGAAACCCTAAAGAACAAGAACAACACGCAAAGATGCACAATGACACAAAACGTTGTAAACAAGTCACACAAAGACACAAAACTGACACAATAGATGCCCTGACTAGTGGTACTATGACTCCTTCTGTGACTCCTGATTAGTGGAACTATGACTCCTTCTAGACCTCCTTATTAGTGGTACTATGACTTCTTCTAGACCTCTGATTAGTGGAACTATGACTCCTTCTAGACCTCCTGATTAGTGGAACTATGACTCCTTCTAGACCTCCTGATTAGTGGAACTATGACTCCTTCTAGACCTCCTGATTAGTGGAACTATGACTCCTTCTAGACCTCCTGATTAGTGGAACTATGACTCCTTCTAGACCTCCTGATTAGTGGTACTATGACTCCTTCTTGACCTCCAGATTAGTGGTACTATGACTCCTTCTAGACTTCCTGATTAGTGGAAGTATGACTCCTTCTAGACCTCCTGATTAGTGCTACTATGACTCCTAGATTTCCTGATTAGTGGAACTATGACTCCTTCTAGACCTCTTGATTAGTGGACCTATGACTCCTTCTCGACCTCCTGATTAGTGGAACTATGACTCCTTCTAGACCTCCTGATTAGTGGACCTATGACTCCTTCTAGACCTCCTGATTAGTGCTACTATGACTCCTAGATTTCCTGATTAGTGGAACTATGACTCCTTCTAGACCTCTTGATTAGTGGACCTATGACTCCTTCTCGACCTCTTGATTAGTGGTACTATGACTCCTTCTAGACCTCCTGATTAGTGGAACTATGACTCCTTCTAGACCTCCTGATTAGTGGACCTATGACTCCTTCTAGACCTCTTGATTAGTGGTACTATGACTCCTTCTAGACCTCCTGATTAGTGGAACTATGACTCCTTCTAGACCTCCTGATTAGTGGAACTATGACTCCTTCTAGACCTCCTGATTAGTGGACCTATGACTCCTTCTAGACCTCTTGATTAGTGGACCTATGACTCCTTCTCGACCTCCTGATTAGTGGAACTATGACTCCTTCTAGACCTCTTGATTAGTGGTACTATGACTCCTTCTAGACCTCCTGATTAGTGGATCTATGACTCCTTCTAGACCTCCTGATTAGTGGAACTATGACTCCTTCTCGACCTCCTGATTAGTGGAACTATGACTCCTTCTAGACCTCCTGATTAGTGGTACTATGACTCCTTCTAGACCTCCTGATTAGTGGACCTATGACTCCTTCTCGACCTCCTGATTAGTGGAACTATGACTCCTTCTAGACCTCCTGATTAGTGGTACTATGACTCCTTCTAGACCTCCTGATTAGTGGAACTATGACTCCTTCTCGACCTCCTGATTAGTGGACCTATGACTCCTTCTAGACCTCTTGATTAGTGGTACTATGACTCCTTCTAGACCTCCTGATTAGTGGACCTATGACTCCTTCTCGACCTCCTGATTAGTGGAACTATGACTCCTTCTAGACCTCCTGATTAGTGGTACTATGACTCCTTCTAGACCTCCTGATTAGTGGACCTATGACTCCTTCTAGACCTCCTGATTAGTGGAACTATGACTCCTTCTAGACCTCCTGATTAGTGGACCTATGACTCCTTCTAGACCTCTTGATTAGTGGTACTATGACTCCTTCTAGACCTCCTGATTAGTGGTACTATATTTTCACATTGTGTAGTCGTTGTGGTACTGATGGTTGTGCATCAGTGTCTGGTTTTGCTGCTGTGTTGCATACTTAATTGTGAGTGCTGAATACTTTATTTGCTGTTTTCCCAATTTTTGAGTTACTCTCTGTAAAGACGTCTGAGTCGAGCTTGACGATTATTTCGTTTGTTTGTGGTCTGATATCCGCTTCTGAGCAGAATGTGTCATCTCAGCTGGAGAACAGTGGAACATGAAGACGCTCTGGAACTTTTCATTAAGTTCTGAAAATCAGAAAAGGTTGTTTGTAGCTGTATGGACACTGGCAGTATTTAGTTTGGACTCACCTTCTCATTTATTTCTTTATCTTCATGACTATTTCTATTGTAGATTCTCATTGAATGAATGAACACATCTGGAATTACGTAGTAAAAAAACCTAAAACAAGTCAGAACATGTTTGATATTTTAGATTCTTTGCTTTGGTTCCTGCTTTGGACACTCTTATTCCCTGGATGAGCTTCATGAGGTAGAACCTGAAATGGTTCCACTTCACAGGTGTTCCTTGTCCAGGTTCATTAGTGGAACTTCTTCCTACTTAATGGAGATGGGACCATCAGAAGTCAGGTTGGTCCACAGCTGACAGCCCTATTGGACAACTGTTAGAATCCATATTATGTCAGCAACCAATCAGATTTTTGAGTCATCATTGTTAATTTTTTTCCCAATTGAATAATTTTGAAAAAACTTTGAGTTTCTTGGGCTTTGTTTAGGATTATCTGGGACTCATTTGGGACAAGATTTAATTCATTTTTGACCATTATTAACAAGTTCTGTAAAATTTGTAAGTAGTTTTGAGCAGGTTTCAAGTTATTTTGACTTAATTTCAAGGCATTGTCATTTTTTATTCAAATTGAATCATTTGAAGAATCTAAAATATAAAGCACGTACATAATACGTAATTCCTGATGTGTTCATTCATAATTTTGATGCCTTCATTGAGAATCTACACTAGAAGCTGTCGTGAAGACAAAGAATTAAATGAGAACCCAAACTAAGGAAAGGTAGTGTAGGTGTAGAACATGAACTACAGGGTGGATGATAATCATGATGTTGGTGTTTTTATCTCCCATCGTCCTGCTTTGTGTGTCTGCTGCATCAAATCAGACGCTCCCTAACAGACCAATCAGAGGCTTTGTGTCAGCTGATTAACTGCACGGCTGCAGCTGATGAAAAATAAACAGAACCTTTATTATAATATCTGAGGTGGAAAATCACAGACGAAGGACGTCTCTACCTAATTATGGTCTGCTGGTTCTCTGCTGCTCCTCTGGGATGTTCCGCTGGAGAAGCTGCAGTAAAAACCTCATCGGTTTCCGTTCGTTGATTCTAACGGGGCTGTGATTGCAGGTCGCCAGCTGCTTCCTGCAGAGCCAAACACTCCACCAATCAGGGCAGCCGGGATTAGCCTCCAAGCTACAATCAGGAAAAACGCTGCTGATGAAGTGGCGACTGAAATGATGAAGAAGGGAGTGAGATGGAAGCAGCTGCAGGAAACTGAAAGGAAAAAACAGTCCTAGGAGCTTCAGTGGACGTCAGCTGGACATCTTTGATAGGTTCTTGAAGACGTTCCAAATCTCATCCAAGGTGAGAGGTGGAACGTCTTCAAGAACCTACCAGAGAAGTCCAGTTGATTACCCCTATGATCACCATGACCTGGATGACTGGAGAATCTAACTGAGCGTGAGCAGAGTGGAATTATCTAAACAAGAAAAGCGAGAGCAGTCCTCCTCCAAGGCTTTATTAGTTATTGATGATCTGAGATCACAGCACCATAGAATGTGTCCATTTAACAAAGATGTTCACACAAACAAAATGACATTACTCTGAACACAGGCGTGTGCACGTTATGTACGGATACCAAATCACGTGACCTAAATATGTAGCAGGAATCGGGAATTGATGGGACTCAGAAACACATCTACAATTTTATCAGTTGTTGCTGGTATCATTTCCGCCAGATAAGTCCCGATAACAAAAACAAGACACAAAACAACACAAATGAGATGTAAGATGACAAAAATGAGATGCAAGACCTCAAAAACGAGAGGCAAGATGACAAAAACGAGAGGCAAGATGACAAAAACGAGAGGCAAGATGACAAAAACGAGAGGCAAGACGACAAAAACGAGACGCAAGACGACAAAAACGAGACGCAAGACGTCAAAAATGAGACGCAAGACGTCAAAAATGAGACAGAATACAACCAACACAAGCTGCAAGACGACAAAAACGAGGCAGAAGACGACAAAAACGACAGAAGACCAAAATGAGACAGAAGACGCATAACAAGACAGAAAGCAACAAAACGAGACGCAAGACAACAGAAACGAGACGGAAGATGACAATGAGACAGAAGACAACCAACACAAGACAGAAGACGACAAAAACGAGACAGAAAACTAAAAAAACGAGACGCAAGACGACAGCAATGAGACAGAACACAACCAACACGAGACCACAAAAAAAAGAGAAGATGACAAAAACGAGACAAAAGACAACCAAAACAAGATGCAAGACAACAAAAATGACAGATGACAAAAACGAGACAGAAGACGACCAAAACGAGATTCAAGACGACAGACAACCAACACGAGATACAAGACGACAAAAACAAGAAACAAGACGACAAATGAAACACAAGACAACAAAAACAAGAAGTACGATGACAAGTGAGGGTTTTATATTTAAAATGTTCTTGCACTTAAATTTTTCATGTTAGATAAAAAGATTAGAAGCATTTGTGGAGTAAGTTGAATTCTAATATTTTACCTGATAATTGTTATTTATCATAATCATTACTATTGAAGGTCAGCGTTTTGCCATGAAACAGGAAGTCCTGTCTAACTCTCCTGAACATGCTCCAATCTGCCTCAAACTTTACATGTATGATCAGACTCTGGCCTCCATCACATCTTTTGGCCAATATTCACTCTGTTGCAGCGCCACCTGATGGACATGCTTGGATTCACCGACCAGCAATGATGTGAGAACCCGTTCAACGCGCTTGCAGCTTTAATTAGGATCTGAAGACCCCATTGAAACCCATGGGTTTTTTAATTTTTATTGTTTTGCCCGACAAAACAATCTCAAATTTTGCAACCTAAATATATTCAAACGCGTGACAATTGCCACACGTCAGGTGAAAAATTTTATATTTCGGGTGCTGCTTGCAGCTTTAATTTAATTTGTGTCTCATCATAGTGGTTCAATAATGAAACGTCTTTCTCTTGATTCTGGTTTGTGATAAATGTTGTTTATTTCTGTAGAAAAAGTTTCTCAGGTTGTTTCCGTGTCTGTTTCCAGCTGCAGCAGCTAACGAGGTTGGTTCGATGGAGGTGTGGAGGTTCAGGTGTGAAGGTCGCTATGCTTCTGTTGCCGTCAGCTTCAGTATTTCTGCTGTTCCTGTCTGGCAGTAAACCAGCTTCTCCCCGGAGCTTTCATCCACCTTTTAAACCTCCATCTGTGTTCACAGCTGCAGCTTTGCCTTCATGTTCACGTCTTCTTATCCAAGCATCTCACTGCCAGCTCAGCTGCACAGCTTCAATTCATAGTGGAGAACATCACCAGAACGTGTTTGGAAACATCTTTGATTTCCAAATTCAGTTAGTGCTGAGTAAGAAACAGAAATATTAAAATTTGTGTTAAAAGTAGTTTGAACAACTTTGGGATTAACTTTGTCAGGACACGTCTGGAGTTGTCCAGGAAGTCCATCCATTCTCTATGCACTTCTTTATCATCTTTTTTGTGTTGGCCTGGGAGGGCTTAGCCCTGTTAGCCCATTTATACCAGCCTTCCCTGAATCCATCCATTCTCTATCCACCACTTTATCCTCACTCGGGTCATGGGGGGTGCTGGAGTCTATCCCAGCTGACTCGGGCGAAGGCAGGGGACACCCTGGACAGGTCACCAGTCTGTCACAGGGCTACATATACAGACACACAATCACACCTACGGACAATTTAGAGTAACCAATTAACCTCAGCAGATTTTTGGACTGTGGGAGGAAGCCGGAGTACCCGGAGAAAACCCACGCATGCACAGGGAGAACATGCAAACTCCATGCAGAAAGATCCCAGGCCGGGATTTGAACCGGGGATCTTCTTGCTGCAAGGCGAAAGTGCTAACCACTACTCCACTGTGCAGCCCTCCAGGAAGTCTTACATCCTTAAAATGGAGAAGGAAGGAAGCACGCCCAAATATGGAAACACCATAGCAAGAAGGAAACATTTCCTCGATTTATTTTACAAAACAGTAAAAACAACACAAACTGAACTCAGCATGTCCCAAATTTTTTTAAACCGTTTAATTTTACCAATATTTAGTCTCATTTATGTTGTTTCTCCTCATCCTGTAGATGTTTTTCTACCTCTACTCTCTCAGTCATCCAGGTCCTGGTAGTTGTAGGAGCTTCAGGAGAAACCAGCTGGAGGTTCTGGAAGATATTTCTAGAAATGTCTTCCAGAACCTTCAGCTGGCTCCTCCTGAAGCTCCTACCATCTCCTCATCCTGTAGATGTTTTTCTATCTCCAAGTTTCCTGTCTACTCTGCTCATCATCTGTAGACGATGTGTCACCATGCAGGATGGATCTCCAAAAACTAGATCCTCTGTTCTGTTTCTCAGCCATCCTAACTTTATTTTATTGATCCAGTAGCTGTGGTTTTCCTGATCATTTTGAGCACATTTTGTTCTCTGGGGTTGTTCTTGTTTTCCTCAGTTACAGATTAATATTAAATCAGTTCTTGTCCGACCAAATGTTGCTCATTTCGTGGTCAGATATCAGCATAAGGACATATCTTTCCTGTACTCTAACATCTAGAAGTGTGATTCCATCTGACTGAATCCTTTCCATTTTTCCTGCAGGACTACAAACATGGCTGACACGGCACGAGGTCCCGTGGTCAGCCGGCCATCGGCGTTCACCAACGAGGAGCGGAGGGCGATTCACTCCTGGTCCCGGATCTCATCAGCGGGACACAACGTCCTCCTGGACGCGATGAAGATCCTCAGCCCCATGTCCCGGGACCTGTCCAGCACCGAGGAGCTGGTGAGCTTCCTGCAGGAGCTGAGCGAGGAAGGACATAAGCCCACCGTGCTGCGCAGCAAAGACGTCTACGCCTACCGATCCTGCACCAACCAGCCGCTGACCCAGGACATGCTGAAGCCGCTCAGCAGGAACGTCAGACCCACCGCCAAGAGGAAGGGCAGGCGGCCACTGGCCAAGAAGAGGGAGGTCCACCCGTCCTGGATCACCTCCGACAGGACCAGCCCCCGGATCCAGGGGGTCCGACCGCCAGAGCTGCTGGTGGATCACCGCGCCATCATCTGCAGCCGGACGGCCAGCTGGACGGCGGACAGGTCGCCGGTGGAGCAGCCGTGCCTCAGACTGACCAACATCGAAGGTCTGTCCGGCTTCCACACAGCCAGACTGCAGATTCACACCACCTGGGACTCGGAGGCCTCTGCTGCCTTTTCGCAGCAGCAGCAGCAGCAGCATCCTTCAACGCTTTCAGGAATACCTTCACAGCCTTCTCAGAACGGTGGCGGGACGCCCACCAAAGCCGTGGCCTTGTTCAGCCAGAAGAGCCTGTCCTGCCCCATCCGGCTGGACGGTGCCCTCATCGGAGACTCGGCGCCGGTGTTCTACGCCAACGGCCGGGCATTCCCTCAGACTCTCACAGAGCTGCCCAGCAACGGCTGGAGGAGCAACGGTCTCCACCGGGACGCCCGAGGCCCCAAGGACCTGAGCCCGCCGACCCGGCAGAGAAGCAGCTGGAAGGACAAGAACAGTTTTAGGTGGAAGGTGATAAAGGTGGACGACTCGCGCTCAGTGACCGAGGCTTGCAGGAAGGCCCAGAAGATCCTGCAGGTCAACCTGTCTCCAGTGATTCAGATCCAACCTCTCAACCATGTGCTCAGAGACTTCAGATACCAGAACAAGTGATGCCTCCACCACTCCTTTAGTGTTAGCTTTTCCATTCATTAGCCTCCACCGGCTGAGTCCCGTTCGTGTCCGAGGGTTCTGTGACAGCTGCTGATGGCTGATGGAGGTCGGTGGAGGTTCTGGTTCTGACAGGGAAACCCGGCTGAAAGACGTTTGAAGTGACGTGATGTTTTCCTAGCAGGCTGGGAAATGACTGCCGATATGAGTTCACGCTTCACCTTGTTTCAACCCAAAAGGATTCTGCTGTGAGCTGTTTGATCAGGAAGCAGAATCTGAACCAACCAGTCCAAGAACTCCAGCATAGTTAATGACTTTCTACCTTCATGCTATGAATATTTGAAGACTTCCAGATCCTTGGAGGACATAGAGGCGGGTCCAGTCCAGCAGATAGACACACAACATTCAAGAGGAAATGATAAAAACTTCTGATTAAAAACTGACACCAGATCAGTTTTACATCCATCCAGTCATCACAGTCTGAACAGGATAAATCTGGACCCACCTCCATGGACTTCAAGGACCTGGAATGTTCTAAGTGAGACTAAACTTAGAGACTGGAAGCAGGAAAGGAGAATGTCCCCTGTAGAAAGTTCTAGAGTAGACCTACCGACAAATGTTAAGATCGCTGATTAATATCTCCGATCTTGTTTTCTTTTAAGCCTGAGCTATTGTCGGTAGGTCTATTCTAGAACTTTCTCCGGGGGACGTTTCTCCTCTATGGACTTCAAGGGCCTCAAACTCTGGAAATATTCCCACCATAAAGGTAAAACTGTGATCGTTGAGTAAGTTACTGGAGATGAAGAACCAGATGTTCTGAGGAGGTCAGAGTTGGTTTATCTTCCTGGGTTGAGCTTGTTGGGAATATTTGATGTCTTCTGGTGACAAACATGTATTTGAGATCATCTGAAGGAGGAACCGCTCTGGGTTTAGTCTTTCAATCTAAATGTTCTAAGAGGCCCTCAGACCATCTCTGACTTGGATCTCCAAAGTTTAGTCCTAATTAAAATTGAATCTGAATAATGTTCTGCTGGTTTGTTTAAGTTCAACACATTAATTTGGCTGATTTTCAAAAGTTTTTCCTCCCAGCAGAACAGATTTGAGTTTATTTGGAGGAAAAATCCCCAGACTGGGTTTTTGTTTGCTTCAGGTGCTAATCTTTCGGTGCTGAATGAAAAGAATGTCGAGCAGTTCTTCTTCTTCTGGTCCAGACTGTTTCAGAGCTGCAGGTCAAACCGAACCTCCTGTTCTGTCTGAAGGTTCTGAGAGGAACCGAGTCAATGTTCATGTCGTCATCTGTGACCAACGTCTGTCTCTGTCAGCTGAACCAAACCCACTCCAGCTGTTTGAATCTGGTTTTCTGGAGGTTTTACTCCCATCAAATCCAGAAAAGCTCCAGAAAAAAACAGTCTGTCAACCTTTAGCTAGCTTAAAAAAAGTCAGAACACGTCTTCTACAGCAGAACTGAACATCTCATCATGTTTCTGTTATGAAACGTCTGGTAGAACCGATGAGATCTCCTGTTGGAACCAGCATTTGTTGGTTCCACGTCTCCTTCTGTGAATTTCTTTTGGTTCTGGGAGTTTGTTCTCCGTCGGTCTGTTGGCGGTCATCACCTTTTCTAGATCTTCTTTCTGTTAGTCTTGTTTGTGCAACACTTGTATGATATTGTATTTCCTACATGATCTTTGAAAATGTTTTTGTTCAATAAAACTGATCTGAAAACAGCTGGATGTTCTCCGAGTCTAAGATGTCTTTGGGAAGTTTTTTTCTTATATAGCAGCAAAAATAACTCCTAGTCACTCCACTAAGCTAAGCGCTAGGCTAACAGCCTACCTACCATCTCCTCCCAGCAGAACAGATTTGAGTTTATTGGGAGGAAAAATCCCCAGACTGGGTTTTTGTTTGCTTCAGGTGCTAATCTTTCAGTGCTGAATGAAAAGTGAAACAGATTTCTATAATGTTAATGAAAGAAAATTATATAAATGAAAATAATTGTATAATTATTCACCCCCTTTTTAATTTAATGGTCTAATTCAATAGAGGTCCATCAAATTGTTGCCAATAGTCTCACAATTAGTGAAATGAAGATCACCTGAGTGGTGTGGGTGTGTTTCAAGTGATTGATTTGTAAAACAGCTGTCTGAAGGGTCCAGAGAGTGGTTGATCAGTATTCCTGGCTACCATTACACCATGAATTCAATTCAATTCAATTTTATTTATATAGCGTCAATTACAGTCAAATCGTCTCAAGACGCTTTACAGAACCCAAATGCCTGACCCCCAGAGCAGCCCAAAGGAGACAGTGGCAGGAAAACACCCTTTTAACAGGGAAGAAACCTGGAGCAGAACCCGGCTCTATATAGGGGGGACCCATCTGCCTGCTGGCCGGGGGGTTGAGAGGGACAGAGGAGGGCAAGGGGGAGGGATGGGAGAAGAGGGAGGGGTGGGAAAGCAAGGAAAACACAACACACATTTGGATACATGCATGACAGGATATGTGACACAGACAAAGTATAAGCTAACATTGAAAACTGACTCATAGTTTACTCTGATGATGTACGGCTCTGACATTAAACATACTCCATATATAGCTAGCAGTAAAATTCAAACAGTATGTAAGTTAGCATAACAGTATAGTGAAGGCAATGCAGAGTTGACTGGTGGAAAAAGGGAGCTGGAAGCAGAGGGCTGGAAGAAGGTCAGCAGCAGCATCCCACAGTGGACATGGTGGAGACTGGACCAGCTGGTGGAACATCAACCACAGATCTGAAGCATCCAGCTCTGGGACCAGGGACACTCGGAGAAATAGCACAGGGGGAAACAGAGTGAATGTACTGCAATAACGGTATACATATTAAATGTAAAGGTAGATAGAGAAGGGCTCAGTGCGTCAAGAAAAGTCCCCCAGCAGCCTATAGGCCTATAGCAGCATGACTAGAGGCAGAACGAAGGGACGTCCAAGAGGGAGTCAGCTGTGCAATGAAGACACAAGCCGAACCCCTGTGGGTCACCCAGTCAGCCCCAACTATAAGATTTGTCATAAAGGAACGTTTTAAGCCTGGTCTTAAAAATAGAGAGGGTGTCTGCCTCCCGAACCCAAACTGGGAGCAGGTTCCACAGGAGAGGCGCCTGATAACTGAAGGCTCTGCCTCCCATTCTACTTTTAGAAATTCTAGGAACAACAAGTAAGCCTGCAGCTTGAGAGCGAAGAGTTCTACTAGGATAATATGGTACTATCAGATCTTTAAGATATGATGGAGATTGGTTATTAAGAGCTTTATATGTCAGAAGAAGGATTTTAAATTCTATTCTGGATTTAACAGGAAGCCAGTGAAGAGAAGCAAGTATAGGGGAAATATGATCTCTTTTGCTAACTCCTGTCAGTACTCTCGCAGCAGCGTTTTGGATCAACTGTAGATGTTTGAGAGAGCTATTTGGACAACCCGATAATAAGGAATTGCAATAGTCAAGCCTGGAAGTAACAAAAGCATGAACTAATTTTTCTGCATCACTCTGAGACAGAATGTTCCTGATTTTTACAATATTACGCAGGTGAAAAAAGGAAGTCCTACAGACTTGCTTTATGTGTGAGTTAAAGGACATGTCCTGGTCAAAAATAACTCCAAGATTCCTCACAGTAGTACTGGAGGCCAATGTGATGCCATCCAGAGTAACTATTTGCTTTGAAAGCGAGTTTCTAAGATGTTTGGGGCCAAATACAATGACTTCAGTTTTGTCTGAATTTAGCAGTAGGAAGTTAAAAGTCATCCAGGTTTTAATGTCCTTAAGACAATCTTGCAGTCTAGCTAACTGATCAGTTTCATCTGGCTTCATAGATAAATACAATTGTGTGTCATCTGCATAACAATGGAAGTTAATACAATGCTTCCTAATAATATTGCCTAAAGGAAGCATGTATAATGTGAAAAGTATCGGTCCTAAGACAGAACCCTGAGGAACTCCATGATTAACTTTAGTATGCTCAGAAGAGTTATTGTTGACATGCACAAACTGGAACCTATCTGATAAGTAGGATTTAAACCAGTCCAGTGCTGTCCCTTTAATGTCAATTGAATGTTCTAGACGCTGTAATAAAATTTTGTGGTCGATTGTGTCAAACGCTGCACTAAGATCTAACAAAACAAGTATATATATATATATATATATATATATATATAAAGACAGAAGAACACTCTAAGCAACTCAGGGAAAGGGTTATTGAGAAGTACAATTCAGGGGATGGTTACAAAAACATTTCCAAGGCACCGAACATCCCCGGAGTTCAGTGAAATCAATTATCAAGAAATGGAAGGAATATGGCACTTGTGTGAATCTGCCTAGATCAGGACGCCCTCGTAAACTGAGTGACCGTGCAAGTAGGAGACTAGTGAGAGAAGCCACCAAGACCCTACAACTACTCTGAAGGAGTTACAAGCTTCAGCTGCTGAGATGGGAGAGACTGTGCATGTAGCAACTGCTGCCCGGGTTCTTCACCGCTCAAAGCTTTATGGGAGAGTGGCAATGAGAAAGCCACTGTTGAAGAAAAGTCATATTAGATCTGGACTAGAGTTTGCCAAAAAGCACGTGGAAGACTCCATGGTCAAGTGGAAGAAGATTCTTTGGTCTGATGAGACCAAAATTGAGCTTTTTGGCCATCAGACAAGACGTCATGTTTGGAGGAAACCAAACACTGCACATCACCAAAAACACACCATCCCCACTGTGAAGCATGGTGGTGGCAGCATCATGCTGTGGGGATGTTTCTCAGCAACTGGACCTGGAAGGCTTGTAAAGATAGAGGGCAGAATGAATGCTGTAAAATACACTGAAATCCTGGGGGACAATCTTTTTCAGTCTGCAAGAGAACTACGTCTTGGGAGAAGATTTATTTTCCAGCAAGACAATGATCCAAAACATACTGCAAAAGCTACACAGGAATGGTTAAAAAAGAACCAGGTAAATGTTCTGGAGTGGCCGAGTCAAAGCCCAGACCTCAATCCTATAGAGAATTTGTGGCTGGACTTGAAAAGGGCTGTTCATGCCCGATACCAGCACAACCTGACAGAGCTTGAGCAGTTTTGCAAAGAAGAATGGAGCAAAATTGCAGTGGGCAGATGTGCAGACTGATTGAGACCTATCCACACAGACTCACTGCTGTGATTGCAGCCAAAGGTGCAGCTACTAAATACTGACTTGAAGGGGGGTGAATAATTATGCAAACAATTATTTTCATTTATATAATTTTCTTTCATTAACATTACTTTATAGAAATCTGTTTTCACTTTGACATTAAAGAGATTTTCCAATATTTTTTTTTGTTAAAAAAGTTAAATTTTATTGACCATGATTGATTTATGAAAGCAATAAAAGAGTAAAACATCAAAGGGGGTGAATACTTTTGATAGGCACTGCATATCTCAGTGTGTGTGTTGTAAAATGTGGATGATTTTCCATCTAGACTGAGTCACAGTTGATCAGTTAAAGGTCTGGAAGGTGAAAGATTCTTCCAGTTTTTCACTTTGTGTCTGATGAAAGATTGAAGCTGAAATGTTATCTGGGGAAGCAGCAGAAAGCAGCGTCTGATGAGGCTGTTTTTACCACTGAGGTCGTCTCTCTGCTCTTTTCTTCATGACGTCCGTTTAAATGGAGTCTTGCTGATGTGAGATGTTGCTGCCATGGCGATGGCTTCCCTCTGTCCTGCAGTTTATTGACCTGCAGTCAGAACACAGCAGTTGTTTAGAGACGTGTTGTTGTCTTTAGGGGTTCCAGGGAAGTTCTCCAGAACCAGGTCAGGAACATCCAAGGATCCGTCAGCTTGAACTCTCAAACACTTATTTTGAGAAGAGTCCAGTCGGTCGTGAAGACTTTGCGTGAACAGCACAAACTAGCTGGAGCTGCTTCCAGGAACAGATTACCTGGAGATGATACATCACCTGCTATTATTCTGGCGAGACTGGGGAAACACTTCCTCGTTTGGGCCAAACCAGTGGGTCCAGTTAATCTGGGATTCATTCATTCTGTTAATCAGCCTGAAATTGAGTAGTTTCTGAATCTCAGTAACAGAAGGATCGTGAAGTCAGTAAATGGACCATAGGTCAGCTGTAGTACCTAGGTGTTCCACCATGCATAACCTGTTTAAATATTCATGGTTTACTCTGGGGGGCTGCACAGTGGAGTAGTGGTTAGCACTTTCAACTTGCAGCAAGAAGATCCCCGGTTCAAATCCCGGCCTGGGATCTTTCTGCATGGAGTCTGCATGTTCTCCCTGTACATGCGTGGGTTTTCTCCGGGTACTCCGGCTTCCTCCCACAGTCCAAAAATCTGCTGAGGTTAATTGGTTACTCTAAATTGTCCGTAGGTGTGATTGTGTGTCTGTATATGTAGCCCTGTGACAGACTGGTGACCTGTCCAGGGTGTCCCCTGCCTTCACCTGAGTCAGCTGGGATAGACTCCAGCACCCCCCATGACCCTAGTGAGGATAAAGTGGTGGATAGAGAATGGATGGATTCAGGGAAGGCTGGTATAAATGGGCTAACAGGGCTAAGCCCTCCCAGGCCAACACAAAAAAGATGAGAAAATTATTTTTTAAATAACTTACAACAGATTGTTTTAGGTTTAAGTGAAAACAAAGGCATCAACAGCACCAATGAGTGAAAAGAAAAACATAGAATATCTCTAAATGGGCTTATTTTTTACAGTCCCAGCAGATACAGTCTGCTTTCATTCATTTCATTCTTGTAAGTGATTGACAGGTGTCATGTCCCGCCTCCATGATTTACTGATCATTTGGGCTAACTTCAGTCAGCCCACAGGCCTTTGACGCAGCGAGAAAAGGTTAAGCTATGGCGGGCGTTAGCATGAACGAGGTGGATTATTTGCTTTCATGTTCATTTCCCTCAATGTCTTTGGAGGAAAAGCTGGAAGTTAAGAGACTGGGATCATATCGGCCGTTGATGTGAGCTTCTTTTCAAATAAGGTAGGCCCATGTTGACCTGTTAAAGGACTGTGACACCTTGTCGCCAAACAGTTGTAAAAAGACAGTTGTAGCATGCTATCTGTGGGCAGTCGTTATATGGTCTGTATGGTTGTATTTATATAGCACTTTTATCCAAAGCGCTTTACATGATACATCACATTCACCCATTCACACACTGATGGTTAACCATGACCCACCAGGAACAATTAGGGGTTCAGTGTCTTGCTCAGGGACACCTCGACGTGAGCTTGACGAGCCAAGGATCAAACCGGCAACCTTCCAGTTACAAGACAGCCACTCTACCCACTGAGACATGCCGCCCCTCAGTCGTTCAGTCGTTGCAGTTGGAACACGTTTTGTAGTGGTGTGTGTGAGTGACTGAGTGAGAGAGAGAGAGTGTTGATGTAGAGTACTAATAAGTACAGTGCAGCTGTAATTGATGTAACTGTGTGTATCATAGGTGATGCTGCTTTTGCAGCTGTGTTAACCATTTAATTGGTATTATGCATTTGTTAGCCCACCCAACAAATTTCACCACCAGCCGCCACTGGATGGATTTACTTTGATTTAAGTTTCATCAGAACTTTATTTAAAGCCAGTTTGTTGATATTCAGGAACAGGAGAGAAATTCTGAAAAGAAGACTTTGTTGAAACAGAAATCATCTGGACTTCTCTGGTAGGTTCTTGAGATGTTCACTTCTGAGGTCAAACCTCTGAAGAACCTACCAGAGAAGTCCAGATGATTTCTACTGATGCTCCTATGACTACCATGACCCGATGACTGAGAATCTCCACATTCGGTCCAAATATAAATTCACAACATTTGCTGTTTAGTTTATGGTCAAAAAATCGTCATAGTATATAGAATGTGGCTAAAAAAAATCATAGTATAGCATGTAGTTTTCAGTTCAGTAATTCAGTCCTTCGGCTAATTAGACCAAGAGACACTGAAGGACTAATAAAATAATAAATGATCATTAAATGATCGGTGCTGGTTTTAATGAACTTTATGTTCAACTTCAGAGTCAGATATAATGTGAGCAGTGAACCCTAAGAATTGGTGGAGTTTATTTGTGTGTGTTGACCAGAGAAGTGCCGCCAGATGAAGGAGCCTGGCAGCTGGCATCGTGATTGGACGGTACTTTGGTCTGATCCAATCCAGCTTCAGCTCCAGAGACGGCAGGAGGGACGAGTCAACGGAGGCCGGGTGGACGAAGGCATGAAGCTGAGAACAATCCAGAAAACACCAGAGGAGGAGAGCAGGGCCCAGAGAACTTACTTCAGCAGAGTTTGAAGCTGTCCCACCTGATTATCCTGGAGAACTTCAAACGTCTTTTAAACACTATGGAAAAATCATCTTTGAGGACTTATTCTTGTTCTTAGTGTTTTTACATTTCAGCTTCATTGCTCGGCACTTTGCACATCCATTTTAAAGTCTATGTTGTGTTTTGTCATGACCCTGTTTGTCTGGAACTCAGTGTTTTATTGTGTTGTTATATTGTCTAGTATAGGTCCCTTAGTGTTGTTTGTCAGTGACTCAGTGTTGTCTTGCAATGTTATCTAAAGACAGGTCTCTCTTGATAATGACACTCAGTGTCTCAATGAGATTACCTGTATAAATAAAGGCTACATAAAATCAAATCAAAACAGAGTAACATACTATGTCTCTGAGAAAACATCATAGCATAGCCTTTGGTATGAAAAACACCATCAACTCCAAGATTTTAGATACTTTCATTCACTGCAAATGAATATCTCCTCCAGATGTCTCACTAATAATCATTATCAGCCTTAAAAACCCACAAACACCCCCCTCTATAACATTTTGGACGACATACTAAACTATAACGTTTTGGTCAAATTTTGGACAACATACTAAACTATGATGTTTTTGTCACATTTTGGACAACATACTAAACTATGACTTTTTTGTAATGTTTTGGACGACAAACTAAACTATGACGTTTTTGTCACATTTTGGACGACACACTAAACTATGACTTTTTTGTAATGTGGACGACATACTAAACTATAACGTTTTTGTCAAATTTTGGAAGACATACTAAACTATGACTTTATTGTAATTTTTTGGACGACATACTAAACTATGACTTTTTTGTAACGTTTTGGACGACAAACTAAACTATGACATTTTTGTCACATTTTGGACGACATACTAAACTATGACTTTTTTGTAATGTTTTGGACGACATACTAAACGATGACGTTTTTGTCACATTTTGGACGACATACTAAACTATGACTTTTTTGTAATGTTTTGGACGACATACTAAACTATGATGTTATTGTCAAATTTTGGACGACATACTAAACTATGACATTTTTGTCAAATTTTGGATGACATACTAAAGTATGTCATTTTTGTCACATTTTGGACGACATACTAAATTGTGACGTTTTTGTCACATTTTGGACGACATACTAAACTATGACTTTTTTGTAATGTTGTGGACGACATACTAAACTATGACTTTTTTGTAATTTTTGGACGACATACTAAACTATGACGTTTTTGTCACAATTTTGGACGACATACTGAACTATGACTTTTTTGTCACATTGTGGACGACATACTAAACTATAACGTTTTGGTCACAATTTGGACGACATACTAAATTGTGACGTTTTTGTCACATTTTGGACAACATACTAAACTATGACTTTTTTGTAATGTTTTGGACGACAAACTAAACTATGACGTTTTTGTCACATTTTGGACGACACACTAAACTATGACTTTTTTGTAATGTTGTGGACGACATACTAAACTATAACGTTTTTGTCAAATTTTGGAAGACATACTAAACTATGACTTTATTGTAATTTTTTGGACGACATACTAAACTATGACTTTTTTGTAACGTTTTGGACGACAAACTAAACTATGACATTTTTGTAATGTTGTGGACGACATACTAAACTATGATGTTTTTGTCAAATTTTGGACGACATACTAAACTATGACGTTTTTGTCACATTTTGGACGACATACTAAACTATGACGTTTTTGTCACATTTTGGATGACATACTAAACTATGACGTTTTTGTCAAATTTTGGATGACAATCTAAACTATACGTTTTAGTCACAATTTAGACGACATTCTAAATTATGACGCTTTTGTCACAATTTGGACAACATACTAAACTATGATGTTTTTGTCACAATTTTGGACAACATACTAAACTATGTCCTTTTTGTCACATTTTGGATGACAAACTAAACTAGGACGTCCTTGTCATTTTTTGGACGACAAACTAAACTATGACGTTCTTGTCACATTTTGGACGACATACTAAACTATGACTTTTTTGTCACATTTTGGATGACATACTAAACTATGATGTTTTTGTCACATTTTGGACGACAAACGAAACTATGACGTGTTTGTCAAATTTTGGACGACACACTAAACTATGACTTTTTGTCACATTTTGGATGACATACTAAACTATGACCTTTTCATCACATTTTGGACAACAAACTAAACTATGACGTTTTAGTTACAATTTGGACGACATACTAAACTATGACGTTTTTGTCACAATTTTGGACAACATACTAAACTATGTCCTTTTTGTCACATTTTGGATGACATACTAAACTGTAACGTTTTTGTCACATTTTGGACGACATACTAAACTATGACGTTTTTGTCACATTTTGGATGACATACTAAACTATGACGTTTTTGTCACATTTTGGACGACATACTAAATTGTGACGTTTTTGTCACATTTTGGACGACATACTAAACTATGACTTTTTAGTCATTTTTTGGATGACAAACTAAACTATGTCCTTTTTGTCACATTTTGGATGACATACTAAACTGTAACGTTTTTGTCACATTTTGGATGACATACTAAACTATGACGTTTTTGTCACATTTTGGACGACAAACTAAACTATGATGTTTTTGTCACATTTTGGACGACACATTAAACTATGACTTTTTTGTCATTTTTTAGATGACAAACTAAACTATGACGTTTTTGTCACATTTTGGACGACATACTAATCTATGACTTTTTAGTCATTTTTTGGATGACAAACTAAACTATGACGTTTTTGTCACATTTTGGACGAAATGCTAGACTATGGTGTTTTTGTCAAATTTTGGATGACATTCTAAACTATGACGTTTTAGTCACAATTTGGACGACATACTAAACTATGTCGTTTTTGTCACATTTTGGACGACACACTAAATTCTGATGTTTATGTCACATTTTGGATGACATACTAAACTATGACGTTTTTGTCACAATTTTAACGACATTCTAAAATATGACGTTTTTGTCACATTTTGGACGACATACTAAAATATGTCCTTTTTGTCACATTTTGGATGACATACTAAACTATGACGTTTTTGTCACATTTTGGACGACATACTAAACAATGACGTTTTTGTCAAATTTTGGACGACATACTAAACTATGATGTTTTTGTCACATTTTGGACCACATACTAAACTATGACGTTATTGTCACAATTTTGACGACATTCTAAAATATGACGTTTTTGTCACATTTTGGACAACAAACTAAACTATGTCCTTCTTGTCACATTTTGGACGACATACTAAACTATGACGTTTTTGTCACAATTTTAACGACATTCTAAAATATGACGTTTTTGTCACATTTTGGACGACATACTAAAATATGTCCTTTTTGTCACATTTTGGATGACATACTAAACTATGACGTTTTTGTCACATTTTGGACGACATACTAAACAATGACGTTTTTGTCAAATTTTGGACGACATACTAAACTATGACGTTTTTGTCACATTTTGGACGACATACTAAACTATGATGTTTTTGTCACATTTTGGACGACATACTAAACTATGACGTTTTTGTCACAATTTTGACGACATTCTAAAATATGACGTTTTTGTCACATTTTGGACAACAAACTAAACTATGTCCTTCTTGTCACATTTTGGACGACATACTAAACTATGACGTTTTTGTCACAATTTTGACGACATCTTAAACTATGGCGGTTTTGTCACATTTTGGACAACATACTAAACTATGTCCTTTTTGTCACATTTTGGACGACATACTAAACTATGACGTTTTTGTCACATTTTGGACGACATACTAAACTATAATGTTTTTGTCACATTTTGGACGACATACTAAACTATGTCGTTTTTGTCACATTTTGGACGACACACTAAATTCTGATGTTTATGTCACATTTTGGATGACATACTAAAGTATGACGTTTTTGTCACATTTTGGACGACATACTAAACTATGACGTTTTTGTCACATTTTGGACGACATACTAAACTATGGCGTTTTTGTCACAATTTGGACGACATATTAAAGTGTGACATTTTTGTCACATTTTGGACGACATACTAAACTATGACGTTTTAGTCACAATTTGGACGACATACTAAACTATGTCGTTTTTGTCACATTTTGGACGACACACTAAATTCTGATGTTTATGTCACATTTTGGATGACATACTAAACTATGACGTTTTTGTCACAATTTTAACGACATTCTAAAATATGTCCTTTTTGTCACATTTTGGATGACATACTAAACTATGACGTTTTTGTCACATTTTGGACGACATACTAAACTATGATGTTTTTGTCACATTTTGGACGACATACTAAACTATGACGTTTTTGTCACAATTTTGACGACATTCTAAAATATGACGTTTTTGTCACATTTTGGACAACAAACTAAACTATGTCCTTCTTGTCACATTTTGGACGACATACTAAACTATGTCGTTTTTGTCACAATTTTGACGACATATTAAACTATGGCGGTTTTGTCACATTTTGGACAACATACTAAACTATGTCGTTTTTGTCACATTTTGGACGACACACTAAATTCTGATGTTTATGTCACATTTTGGATGACATACTAAACTATGACTTTTTTGGATGACATACTAAACTATGACGTTTTTGTCACATTTTGGACGACATACTAAACTATGTCGTTTTGCTCACATTTTGGATGACATACCCAACTATCACATTTTAGTCACATTTTGGACGACATACTAAACTAGACAAGCACTCAGAGAGTGCAAACCTCTGCTAAGGATAGAAAGGAAAACAGGAACCCCATGCAGTAAAGGATGGTGAACTGGACTCGAACTCTGACACAGTTCTATTAACGAATCACCTTCTTAACCAATTGACCTATCTGGACACCTTATCCCAATTTGTTGGACGACATACTAAAGTATGACATTTTTATAATTTTTTTGGACGACATACTAAACTATGATGGTTTTGTCACATTTTGCATGACATACTAAACTATGACATTTTTGTCACATTTTGGACGACATAATGAACAAGACAAGCACTCAGAGAGTGGAAACCTCCACCAAGGATAGAGAGGAAAACAGGAAACCCATGCAGTAAAGGATCATGAGCTGGGCTCGAACCTGCGTCTCTGACACAGTTCAGTTTACGAATTACCTTCTTAACCAATTGACCTATCTGGACAACTTGTCCCAATTTGTTGGATGACATACTAACCTCTGACGTTTTTGTCACATTTTGGACCACATACTAAAAAATTCAAAGTGATCCAGAATCCAGGATCCTTTCTGGATTGCCACCAAAATTACATCAGCTCTTCCTCTTACCACAGTGTCCATCCCCTCAAAATTTCATCTGAATTTGCCCAGGTGTTTTTGAGTTATCTTGCTAAGAGACAGAAAGACAGACAGACAGACAGACACACAAACGCCGGGTGTCACATAACCTCCTTGGTGGAGGTAATAACTATGTCGTTTTTGTCACATTTTGGATGACATACTAAACTATAATGTTTTTGTCACATTTTGGACGTCATACTAAACTATGACGTTTTTGTCACATTTTGGATGACATACTAAACTATGACGTTTTTGTCACATTTTGGACAACAAA
Source organism: Acanthochromis polyacanthus (assembly GCF_021347895.1). Taxonomy (NCBI): domain Eukaryota; kingdom Metazoa; phylum Chordata; class Actinopteri; family Pomacentridae; genus Acanthochromis; species Acanthochromis polyacanthus. Next base: position 739,183 of record NC_067117.1, read on the forward strand.
CTAAACTATGTCCTTCTTGTCACATTTTGGACGACATACTAAACTATGACGTTTTTGTCACAATTTTGACGACATCTTAAACTATGGCGGTTTTGTCACATTTTGGACAACATACTAAACTATGTCCTTTTTGTCACATTTTGGACGACATACTAAACTATGACGTTTTTGTCACATTTTGGACGACATACTGAACTATAATGTTTTTGTCACATTTTGGACGACATACTAAACTATGTCGTTTTTGTCACATTTTGGACGACACACTAAATTCTGATGTTTATGTCACATTTTGGATGACATACTAAAGTATGACGTTTTTGTCACATTTTGGACGACATACTAAACTATGACGTTTTTGTCACATTTTGGACGACATACTAAACTATGGTGTTTTTGTCACAATTTGGACGACATATTAAAGTGTGACATTTTTGTCACATTTTGGATGACATACTAAACTATGACGTTTTAGTCACAATTTGGACGACATACTAAACTATGTCGTTTTTGTCACATTTTGGACGACACACTAAATTCTGATGTTTATGTCACATTTTGGATGACATACTAAACTATGACGTTTTTGTCACAATTTTAACGACATTCTAAAATATGACGTTTTTGTCACATTTTGGACGACATACTAAAATATGTCCTTTTTGTCACATTTTGGATGACATACTAAAGTATGACGTTTTTGTCACATTTTGGACGACATACTAAACTATGACGTTTTTGTCAAATTTTGGACGACATACTAAACTATGACGTTTTTGTCACATTTTGGACGACATACTAAACTATGGCGTTTTTGTCACAATTTGGACGACATATTAAAGTGTGACATTTTTGTCACATTTTGGATGACATACTAAACTATGACGTTTTAGTCACAATTTGGACGACATACTAAACTATGTCGTTTTTGTCCCATTTTGGACGACACACTAAATTCTGATGTTTATGTCACATTTTGGATGACATACTAAACTATGACGTTTTTGTCACAATTTTAACGACATTCTAAAATATGACGTTTTTGTCACATTTTGGACGACATACTAAAATATGTCCTTTTTGTCACATTTTGGACGACATACTAAACAATGACGTTTTTGTCAAATTTTGGACGACATACTAAACTATGACGTTTTTGTCACAATTTTGACGACATTCTAAAATATGACGTTTTTGTCACATTTTGGACAACAAACTAAACTATGTCCTTCTTGTCACATTTTGGACGACATACTAAACTATGACGTTTTTGTCACAATTTTGACGACATATTAAACTATGGCATTTTTGTCACATTTTGGACAACATACTAAACTATGTCCTTTTTGTCACATTTTGGATGACATACTAAACTATGATGTTTTTGTCACATTTTGGACGACACACTAAATTCTGATGTTTATGTCACATTTTGGATGACATACTAAACTATGACGTTTTTGTCACATTTTGGACGACATACTAAACTATGGCGTTTTTGTCACAATTTGGACGACATACTAAACTATGTTGTTTTTGTCAAATTTTGGACGACATATTAAAGTGTGACATTTTTGTCACATTTTGGACCACATACTAAACTATGTCGTTTTGCTCACATTTTGGATGACATACCCAACTATCACATTTTAGTCACATTTTGGACGACATACTAAACTAGACAAGCACTCAGAGAGTGCAAACCTCTGCTAAGGATAGAAAGGAAAACAGGAACCCCATGCAGTAAAGGATGGTGAACTGGACTCGAACTCTGACACAGTTCTATTAACGAATCACCATCTTAACCAATTGACCTATCTGGACACCTTATCCCAATTTGTTGGACGACATACTAACGTATGACATTTTTATCATTTTTTTGGACGACATACTAAACTATGATGGTTTTGTCACATTTTGCATGACATACTAAACTATGACATTTTTGTCACATTTTGGACGACATAATGAACAAGACAAGCACTCAGAGAGTGGAAACCTCCACCAAGGATAGAGAGGAAAACAGGAAACCCATGCAGTAAAGGATCATGAGCTGGGCTCGAACCTGCGTCTCTGACACAGTTCAGTTTACGAATTACCTTCTTAACCAATTGACCTATCTGGACAACTTGTCCCAATTTCTTGGATGACATACTAACCTCTGACGTTTTTGTCACATTTTGGACCACATACTAAAAAATTCAAAGTGATCCAGAATCCAGGATCCTTTCTGGATTGCCACCAAAATTACATCAGCTCTTCCTCTTACCACAGTGTCCATCCCCTCAAAATTTCATCTGAATTTGCCCAGGTGTTTTTGAGTTATCTTGCTAAGAGACAGAAAGACAGACAGACAGACAGACACACAAACGCCGGGTGTCACATAACCTCCTTGGTGGAGGTAATAACTATGTCGTTTTTGTCACATTTTGGATGACATACTAAACTATAATGTTTTTGTCACATTTTGGACGTCATACTAAACTATGACGTTTTTGTCACATTTTGGATGACATACTAAACTATGACGTTTTTGTCACATTTTGGACGACATACTAAACTGTGACATTTTTGTCATTTTTTGGACAACATACTAAACTATGTCCTTTTTGTCACATTTTGGATGACATACTAAACTTTGACGTTTTTGTCACAATTTTGATGACATACTAAACTATGTCCTTTTTGTCACATTTTGGATGACATACTAAACTATGACGTTTTTGTCACATTTTGGACGACAAACTAAATTCTGATGTTAATGTCACATTTTGGATGACATACTAAACTATGATGTTTTTGTCACAATTTTGACGACATTCTAAAATATGACGTTTTTGGCACATTTTGGACAACATACTAAACTATGACGTTTTTGTCACATTTTGGACGACATACTAAACTGTGACATTTTTGTCATTTTTTGGACGACATACTAAACTATGTCCTTTTTGTCACATTTTGGACGACATACTAAACTTTGACGTTTTTGTCACAATTTTGACGACATACTAAACTATGTCCTTTTTGTCACATTTTGGATGACATACTAAACTGTGATATTTTTGTCATTTTTTGGACGACATACTAAACTATGTCCTTTTTGTCACATTTTGGATGACATACTAAACTATGATGTTTTTGTCAAATTTTGGACGACATGCTAAACTGTGACGTTTTTGTCACAATTTGTTGGACGACATACTAAACTATGACGTTTTTGTCACATTTTGGACGACATACTAAACTATGACGTTTTTGTCACATTTTGGACGACATACTAAACTATGACTTTTTTGTAATGTTTTGGACGACATACTAAACTATGACGTTTTTGTCACATTTTGGACGACATACTAAACTATGACGTTTTTGTCACATTTTGGACGACATACTAAACTATGACTTTTTTGTAATGTTTTGGACGACATACTAAACTATGACGTTTTTGTCACAATTTTGACGACATTCTAAACTTTGATGTTTTTGTCAAATTTTGGACGACATGCTAAACTGTGATGTTTTTGTCACAATTTGTTGGACGACATACTAAACTATGACGTTTTTGTCACATTTTGGACGACATACTAAACTATGACGTTTTTGTCACATTTTGGACGACATACTAAACTATGACGTTTTTGTCACATTTTGGATGACATACTAAACAATGACGTTTTTGTCACAATTTTGACGACATTCTAAACTATGATGTTTTTGTCAAATTTTGGACGACATGCTAAACTGTGATGTTTTTGTCACAATTTGTTGGACGACATACTAAACTATGACGTTTTTGTCACATTTTGGACGACATACTAAACTATGACGTTTTTGTCACAATTTTGGACGACATACTAAACTATGATGTTTTTGTCACAATTTGATGGACGACATACTAAACTATGACGTTTTTGTCACATTTTGGACGACATACGAAACTATGACTTTTTTTAATGTTTTGGACGACATACTAAACTATGACGTTTTTGTCACATTTTGGACGACAAACTAAATTCTGATGTTAATGTCACATTTTGGATGACATACTAAACTATGACGTTTTTGTCACAATTTTGACGACATTCTAAACTATGATGTTTTTTTCAAATTTTGGACGACATACTAAACTGTGATGTTTTTGTCACAATTTGTTGGATGACGTACTCAACTATGACGTTTTTGTCACATTTTGGACGACATGCTAAACTATGACCTTTTCATCACATTTTGGACAACAAACTAAACTATGGCGTTTTTGTCACAATTTGGACGACATACTAAAGTATGTCGTTTTTGTCACATTTTGGACGACACACTAAATTCTGACGTTTATGTCACATTTTGGATGACATACTAAACTATGTCCTTTTTGTCACATTTTGGATGACATACTAAACTATGACGTTTTTGTCACATTTTGGACGACATACTAAACTATGACGTTTTTGTCACCATTTTTGACGACATTCTAAAATATGACGTTTTTGGCACATTTTGGACAACATACTAAACTATGTCCTTTTTGTCACATTTTGGACGACATACTAAACTATGACGTTTTTGTCACATTTTGGACGACATACTAAACTATGACGTTTTTGTCACAATTTTTGACGACATTCTAAAATATGACGTTTTTGGCACATTTTGGACAACATACTAAACTATGTCCTTTTTGTCACATTTTGGACGACATACTAAACTATGACGTTTTTGTCACATTTTGGACGACATACTAAACTATGACGTTTTTGTCACCATTTTTGACGACATTCTAAAATATGACGTTTTTGGCACATTTTGGACAACATACTAAACTATGTCCTTTTTGTCACATTTTGGACGACATACTAAACTATGTCCTTTTTGTCACATTTTGGACGACATACTAAACTATGACGTTTTTGTCACATTTTGGACGACATACTAAATTATTACTTTTTTGTATAGTTTTGGACGACATACTAAACTATGACGTTTTTGTCACAATTTTGGACGACATACTAAACTATGATGTTTTTGTCACATTTTGGACGACATACTAAACTATGACTTTATTGTAATTTTTTGGACGACATACTAAACTATGACTTTTTTGTCACATTTTTGACGACATACTAAACTATGACGTTTTTGTCACATTTTGGACGACATACTAAACTATGGCGTTTTTGTCACAATTTGGACGACATACTAAACTATGACGTTTTGTCACAATTTTGACGACATTCTAAAATATGGCATTTTTGTCACATTTTGTACAACAAACTTAACTATGTCCTTTTTGTCACATTTTGGATGACACATTAAATTGTGACGTTTTTGTCACATTTTGGACGACATACTAAACTATGACGTTTTTGTCACATTTTGGACGACATACTAAACTATGACGTTTTTGTCACAATTTTGACGACATATTAAACTATGGCATTTTTGTCACATTTTGGACAACATCCTAAACTATGTCCTTTTTGTCACATTTTGGATGACATACTAAACTATGATGTTTTTCTCACATTTTGGACGACACACTAAATTCTGATGTTTATGTCACATTTTGGATGACATACTAAACTATGACGTTTTTGTCACATTTTGGACGACATACTAAACTATGTTGTTTTTGTCAAATTTTGGACGACATATTAAAGTGTGACATTTTGTCACATTTTGGACCACATACTAAACTATGTCGTTTTGGTCACATTTTGGATGACATACCCAACTATCACATTTTAGTCACATTTTGGACGACATAATAAACTAGACAAGCACTCAGAGAGTGCAAACCTCCACTAAGGATAGAAAGGAAAACAGGAACCCCATGCAGTAAAGGATGGTGAACTGGACTCGAACTCTGACACAGTTCTGTTAACGAATCACCTTCTTAATCAATTGACCTATCTGGACACCTTATCCCAATTTGTTGGACGACATACTAAAGTATGACATTTTTATCATTTTTTTGGACGACATACTAAACTATGATGGTTTTGTCACATTTTGCATGACATACTAAACTATGACGTTTTAGTCACATTTTGGACGACATAATGAACAAGACAAGCACTCAGAGAGTGGAAACCTCCACCAAGGATAGAGAGGAAAACAGGAAACCCATGCAGTAAAGGATCATGAGCTGGGCTCGAACCTGCGTCTCTGACACAGTTCTGTTTACGAATTACCTTCTTAACCAATTGACCTATCTGGACAACTTGTCCCAATTTGTTGGATGACATACTAACCTCTGCTGTTTTTGTCACATTTTGGACCACATGCTCAAAAATTCAAAGTGATCCAGAATCCAGGATCCTTTCTGAATTGCCACCAAAATTACATCAGCTCTTCCTCTTACCACAGTGTCCATCCCCTCAAAATTTCATCTGAATTTGCCCAGGTGTTTTTGAGTTATCTTGCTAAGAGACAGACAGACAGACAGACAGACAGACACACAAACGCCGGGTGTCACATTACCTCCTTGGTGGAGGTAATAACTATGTCGTTTTTGTCACATTTTGGATGACATACTAAACTATAATGTTTTTGTCACATTTTGGACGTCATACTAAACTATGACGTTTTTGTCACATTTTGGACGACATACTAAACTATGACGTTTTCGTCACATTCTGGACGACATACTAAACTATGTCCTTTTTGTGACATTTTGTACGACAAACTAAACTATGACGTTTTTGTCATTTTTGGGACGACGTACTAAACTATGATGTTTTTATAAAATTTTGGACGACATACTAAAGTGTGACATTTTTGTCACATTTTGGACGACATAATAAACAAGACATGTACTCAGAGAGTGCAGACCTCCGCCAAGGATAGAGAGGAAAACAGGAAACCCATGCAGTCAAGGATCGTGAGCTGGATTCAAACCTGCATCTCTGACAGACTTCTGTTCACGAATAACCTTCTAAACCAATTGACCTATATGGACACCTTGTCCCAAATTGTTGGACGACATACTAAACTATGATGTTTTCGTCATATTTTGGACAACAGACTAAACTATGTCCTTTTTGTCACATTTTGGATGACATACGAAATTACGACGTTTATGTCACATTTTGGACAACATACCACGAGTATACGAGTCCAAATAGAGCACTTCAAACGTGGAGTCCTTGTCTGCCGGTGTGGAGATCGGCACCAACACTATGACGTTTGTGTAAGATTGTGGACGACATTCTAAAATATGATTTTTTTGTCATTTTTTGGATGACAAACTGAACTATGACTTTTTTGTCATTTTTTGGATGACAAACTGAACTATGACTTTTTTGTCATTTTTTGGATGACAAACTCAACTGTGACGTTTTTGTCAAATTTTGGACGACATACTAAATTATGACGTTTTGTCACAATTTGGATGACATACTAAACTATGACGTTTTTGTCAAATTTTGGATGACAAACTAAACTATACGTTTTAGTCACATTTTGGACGACATGCTAGACTATGATGTTTTTGTCACAATTTTGGACGACATTCTAAAATATGACATTTTGGTCACAATTTGGACGACATTCTAAACTATGATGTTTTGTGACATTTTGGACGACATACTAAATTGTTACATTTTTGTCACATTTTGGACGACATACTAAACTATGTCCTTTTTGTCACATTTTGGACGACATACTAAATTGTGACAATTTGTCACATTTTGGACAACATACTAAACTATGACGTTTTTGTCACAATTTTGACGACATATTAAACTATGGCATTTTTGTCACATTTTGGACAACATCCTAAACTATGTCCTTTTTGTCACATTTTGGATGACATACTAAACTATGATGTTTTTCTCACATTTTGGACGACACACTAAATTCTGATGTTTATGTCACATTTTGGATGACATACTAAACTATGACGTTTTTGTCACATTTTGGACGACATACTAAACTATGTTGTTTTTGTCAAATTTTGGACGACATATTAAAGTGTGACATTTTTGTCACATTTTGGACCACATACTAAACTATGTCGTTTTGGTCACATTTTGGATGACATACCCAACTATCACATTTTAGTCACATTTTGGACGACATAATAAACTAGACAAGCACTCAGAGAGTGCAAACCTCCACTAAGGATAGAAAGGAAAACAGGAACCCCATGCAGTAAAGGATGGTGAACTGGACTCGAACTCTGACACAGTTCTGTTAACGAATCACCTTCTTAATCAATTGACCTATCTGGACACCTTATCCCAATTTGTTGGACGACATACTAAAGTATGACATTTTTATCATTTTTTGGACGACATACTAAACTATGATGGTTTTGTCACATTTTGCATGACATACTAAACTATGACGTTTTAGTCACATTTTGGACGACATAATGAACAAGACAAGCACTCAGAGAGTGGAAACCTCCACCAAGGATAGAGAGGAAAACAGGAAACCCATGCAGTAAAGGATCATGAGCTGGGCTCGAACCTGCGTCTCTGACACAGTTCTGTTTACGAATTACCTTCTTAACCAATTGACCTATCTGGACAACTTGTCCCAATTTGTTGGATGACATACTAACCTCTGCTGTTTTTGTCACATTTTGGACCACATGCTCAAAAATTCAAAGTGATCCAGAATCCAGGATCCTTTCTGAATTGCCACCAAAATTACATCAGCTCTTCCTCTTACCACAGTGTCCATCCCCTCAAAATTTCATCTGAATTTGCCCAGGTGTTTTTGAGTTATCTTGCTAAGAGACAGACAGACAGACAGACAGACAGACACACAAACGCCGGGTGTCACATTACCTCCTTGGTGGAGGTAATAACTATGTCGTTTTTGTCACATTTTGGATGACATACTAAACTATAATGTTTTTGTCACATTTTGGACGTCATACTAAACTATGACGTTTTTGTCACATTTTGGACGACATACTAAACTATGACGTTTTCGTCACATTCTGGACGACATACTAAACTATGTCCTTTTTGTGACATTTTGTACGACAAACTAAACTATGACGTTTTTGTCATTTTTGGGACGACGTACTAAACTATGATGTTTTTATAAAATTTTGGACGACATACTAAAGTGTGACATTTTTGTCACATTTTGGACGACATAATAAACAAGACATGTACTCAGAGAGTGCAGACCTCCGCCAAGGATAGAGAGGAAAACAGGAAACCCATGCAGTCAAGGATCGTGAGCTGGATTCAAACCTGCATCTCTGACAGACTTCTGTTCACGAATAACCTTCTAAACCAATTGACCTATATGGACACCTTGTCCCAAATTGTTGGACGACATACTAAACTATGATGTTTTCGTCATATTTTGGACAACAGACTAAACTATGTCCTTTTTGTCACATTTTGGATGACATACGAAATTACGACGTTTATGTCACATTTTGGACAACATACCACGAGTATACGAGTCCAAATAGAGCACTTCAAACGTGGAGTCCTTGTCTGCCGGTGTGGAGATCGGCACCAACACTATGACGTTTGTGTAAGATTGTGGACGACATTCTAAAATATGATTTTTTTGTCATTTTTTGGATGACAAACTGAACTATGACTTTTTTGTCATTTTTTGGATGACAAACTGAACTATGACTTTTTTGTCATTTTTTGGATGACAAACTCAACTGTGACGTTTTTGTCAAATTTTGGACGACATACTAAATTATGACGTTTTGTCACAATTTGGATGACATACTAAACTATGACGTTTTTGTCAAATTTTGGATGACAAACTAAACTATACGTTTTAGTCACATTTTGGACGACATGCTAGACTATGATGTTTTTGTCACAATTTTGGACGACATTCTAAAATATGACATTTTGGTCACAATTTGGACGACATACTAAACTATGATGTTTTGTGACATTTTGGACGACATACTAAATTGTTACATTTTTGTCACATTTTGGACGACATACTAAACTATGTCCTTTTTGTCACATTTTGGACGACATACTAAATTGTGACAATTTGTCACATTTTGGACAACATACTAAACTATGACGTTTTTGTCAAATTTTGGACGACATACTAAACTATGATGTTTTTGTCAAATTTTGGATGACAAACTAAACTATGACGTTTTTGTCACATTTTGGACGACATACTAAACTATGACGTTTTTGTCAAATTTTGGATGACAAACTAAACTATGTCATTTTTGTCACATTTTGGATGACATACTAAACTATGACGTTTTTTTTCAAATTTTGGATGACATAATAAACTATGTCGTTTCTGTCACAATTTTGGACAACATACTAGACTATGTCCTTTTTGTCACATTTTGGATGACATACTAAATTGTGACAATTTGTCACATTTTGGACAACAAACTAAACTATGACGTTTTTCTCACATTTTGGACGACATGCTAGAGTATGACGTTTTTGTCACATTTTGGACAACATACTAAACTATGTCCTTTCTGTCACATTTTGGATGACATACTAAACTATGACTTTTTGGATGACAAGCTGAACTATGACGTTTTTGTCACATTTTGGATGACATACTAAACTGTGATGTTTTTGTCACAATTTTGGACAACATACTAAAGTATGTCCTTTTTGTCACATTTTGGACGACATACTAAACTATGACGTTTTTGTCACATTTTGGACTACATACTAAACTATGATGTTTTCGTCAAATTTTGGACGACATATTAAAGTGTGACATTTTTGTCACATTTTGGATGACATGCCCAACTATCACATTTTAGTCACATTTTGGACAACATAATAAACTAGACAAGCACTCAGAGAGTGCAAACCTCCACCAAGGATAGAAAGGAAAACAGGAACCCCATGCAGTAAAGGATGGTGAACTGGACTCGAACTTGCGTCTCTGACACAGTTCTGTTCACAAATCACCTTCTTAACCCATTGACCTATCTGGATACTTTGTCCCAAATTGTTGGACGACATTCTAACCTCTGATGTTTTTGTCATATTTTGGACCACATACTAAAAATTCAAAGCGATATAGAATCAAGGATCCTTTCCGGATTGCCATCAAAATTAAATCAGCTCTTCCTCTTACCATAGTGTACATTCCCTCAAAATTTCATCTGAATCTGCCAAGGCGTTTTTGAGTTATCTTGGTCAGAGACAGACAGACAGACAGAGACACAAACGCCGGGTGTCACATAACCTCCATGGCGGAGGTAATAACTATGTCGTTTTAGTCACATTTTGGACGACATACTAAACTATGTCGTTTTGGTCACAATTTGGACGACATACTAAACTATGGCGTTTTTGTCACATTTTGGACGACATACTAAACTATGACGTTTTCGTCACATTCTGGACGACATACTAAACTATGTCCTTTTTGTGACATTTTGTACGACAAACTAAACTATGACGTTTTTGTCATTTTTGGGACGACGTACTAAACTATGATGTTTTTATAAAATTTTGGACGACATACTAAAGTGTGACATTTTTGTCACATTTTGGACGACATACTAAACTATGACGTTTTTGTCAAATTTTGGATGACAAACTAAACTATACGTTTTAGTCACATTTTGGACGACATGCTAGACTATGATGTTTTTGTCACAATTTTGGACGACATTCTAAAATATGACATTTTGGTCACAATTTGGACGACATACTAAACTATGATGTTTTGTGACATTTTGGACGACATACTAAATTGTTACATTTTTGTCACATTTTGGACGACATACTAAACTATGTCCTTTTTGTCACATTTTGGACGACATACTAAATTGTGACAATTTGTCACATTTTGGACAACATACTAAACTATGACGTTTTTGTCAAATTTTGGACGACATACTAAACTATGATGTTTTTGTCAAATTTTGGATGACAAACTAAACTATGACGTTTTTGTCACATTTTGGACGACATACTAAACTATGACGTTTTTGTCAAATTTTGGATGACAAACTAAACTATGTCATTTTTGTCACATTTTGGATGACATACTAAACTATGACGTTTTTTTTCAAATTTTGGATGACATAATAAACTATGTCGTTTCTGTCACAATTTTGGACAACATACTAGACTATGTCCTTTTTGTCACATTTTGGATGACATACTAAATTGTGACAATTTGTCACATTTTGGACAACAAACTAAACTATGACGTTTTTCTCACATTTTGGACGACATGCTAGAGTATGACGTTTTTGTCACATTTTGGACAACATACTAAACTATGTCCTTTCTGTCACATTTTGGATGACATACTAAACTATGACTTTTTTGGATGACAAGCTGAACTATGACGTTTTTGTCACATTTTGGATGACATACTAAACTGTGATGTTTTTGTCACAATTTTGGACAACATACTAAAGTATGTCCTTTTTGTCACATTTTGGACGACATACTAAACTATGACGTTTTTGTCACATTTTGGACTACATACTAAACTATGATGTTTTCGTCAAATTTTGGACGACATATTAAAGTGTGACATTTTTGTCACATTTTGGATGACATGCCCAACTATCACATTTTAGTCACATTTTGGACAACATAATAAACTAGACAAGCACTCAGAGAGTGCAAACCTCCACCAAGGATAGAAAGGAAAACAGGAACCCCATGCAGTAAAGGATGGTGAACTGGACTCGAACTTGCGTCTCTGACACAGTTCTGTTCACAAATCACCTTCTTAACCCATTGACCTATCTGGATACTTTGTCCCAAATTGTTGGACGACATTCTAACCTCTGATGTTTTTGTCATATTTTGGACCACATACTAAAAAATTCAAAGCGATATAGAATCAAGGATCCTTTCCGGATTGCCATCAAAATTAAATCAGCTCTTCCTCTTACCATAGTGTACATTCCCTCAAAATTTCATCTGAATCTGCCAAGGCGTTTTTGAGTTATCTTGGTCAGAGACAGACAGACAGACAGAGACACAAACGCCGGGTGTCACATAACCTCCATGGCGGAGGTAATAACTATGTCGTTTTAGTCACATTTTGGACGACATACTAAACTATGTCGTTTTGGTCACAATTTGGACGACATACTAAACTATGGCGTTTTTGTCACATTTTGGACGACATAGTAAACTATGATGTTTTTGTCAAATTTTGGACGACATACTAAACTATGATGTTTTTCTCACATTTTGGACGACATACTAAATTGTGACGCTTTTGTCACATTTTGGACAACATACTAAACTATGACGTTTTCGTCACATTTTGGACGACATACTAAACTATGACGTTTTTGTCACATTTTGGACAACATACTAAACTATGATGTTTTTCTCACATTTTGGACGACATACTAAACTATGTCCTTTTTGTCACATTTTGGATGACATACTAAATTGTGACGTTTTTGTTACATTTTGGACGACATACTAAACTATGATGTTTTTGTCACATTTTGGACAACATACTAAACTATGACGTTTTGTCACATTTTGGACAACATACTAAACTATGACGTTTTTCTCACATTTTGGACGACATACTAAATTGTGACGTTTTTGTCACATTTTGGACGACATACTCAAGTATGACTTTTTTTAATTTTTTGGATGACATACTAAATTGTGATGTTTTTGTCACATTTTGGACGACATACTAAACTATGATGTTTATGTCACATTTTGGACAACATACTAAACTATGACGTTTTTGTCACGTTTTGGACGACATACTGAATTGTGACGTTTTTGTCACATTTTGGACGACATACTAAAGTATGACTTTTTTGTAATTTTTTGGATGACATACTAAACTATGATGTTTTTGTCAAATTTTGTGACAATTTTGTTTTTGTCACAATTTTCAACAACATACTAAACTATGTCCTTTTTGTCACATTTTGGATGACATACTAAATTGTGACGTTTTTGTCACATTTTGGACGACATACTAAACTATGACGTTTTTGTCACATTTTGGACAACATACTAAACTATGATGTTTTTGTCACATTTTGGACGACATACTAAATTGTGACGTTTTTGTCACATTTTGGACGACATACTAAAGTATGACATTTTTGTAATTTTTTGGACGACATCCTAAACTATGATGTTTTTGTCACAATTTGGACGACATACTAAACTATGACGTTTTTGTCAAATTTTGGACGACATACTAAACTATGACGTTTTTGTCAAATTTTGGATGACAAACTAAACTATATGTTTTAGTCAATTTAGACGACATTCTAAACTATGACGTTTTTGTCACATTTTGGACAACATTCTAAACTATGATGTTTTTGTCACATTTTGGAGGACATACTAAATTGTGACATTTTTGTCACATTTTGGACGACATACTAAACTATGACTTTTTCTCACAATTTTTGACGACATAGTAACCTCTGATGTTTTTGTCACATTTTGGACGACATACTAAATTGTGACGTTTTTGTCACATTTTGGACGACATACTAAACTATGACGTTTTTGTCACATTTTGGACGACATACTAAATTGTGACGTTTTTGTCACATTTTGGACGACATACTAAAGTTTGACTTTTTTGTAATTTTTTGGATGACATACTAAACTATGATGTTTTTGTCAAATTTTGTGACAATTTTGTTTTTGTCACAATTTTCAACAACATAATAAACTATGTCCTTTTTGTCACATTTTGGATGACATACTAAATTGTGACGTTTTTGTCACATTTTGGACGACATACTAAACTATGACGTTTTTGTCACATTTTGGACAACATACTAAACTATGATGTTTTTGTCACATTTTGGACGACATACTAAATTGTGACGTTTTTGTCACATTTTGGACGACATACTAAAGTATGACATTTTTGTAATTTTTTGGACGACATCCTAAACTATGATGTTTTTGTCACATTTTGGACGACATACTAAACTATGACGTTTTTGTCAAATTTTGGATGACAAACTAAACTATATGTTTTAGTCAATTTAGACGACATTCTAAACTATGACGTTTTTGTCACATTTTGGACAACATTCTAAACTATGATGTTTTTGTCACATTTTGGAGGACATACTAAATTGTGACATTTTTGTCACATTTTGGACGACATACTAAACTATGACTTTTTCTCACAATTTTTGACGACATAGTAACCTCTGATGTTTTTGTCACATTTTGGACGACATACTAAATTGTGACGTTTTTGTCACATTTTGGACGACATACTAAATTGTGACGTTTTTGTCACATTTTGGACGACATACTAAAGTATGACTTTTTTGTAATTTTTTGGATGACATACTAAACTATGATGTTTTTGTCAAATTTTGTGACAATTTTGTTTTTGTCACAATTTTCAACAACATAATAAACTATGTCCTTTTTGTCACATTTTGGATGACATACTAAATTGTGACGTTTTTGTCACATTTTGGACGACATACTAAACTATGACGTTTTTGTCACATTTTGGACAACATGCTAAACTATGATGTTTTTGTCACATTTTGGACGACATACTAAATTGTGACGTTTTTGTCACATTTTGGACGACATACTAAAGTATGACATTTTTGTACTTTTTTGGACGACATCCTAAACTATGATGTTTTTGTCACATTTTGGACGACATACTAAATTGTGACGTTTTTGTCAAATTTTGGACGACATACTAAACTATGACGTTTTTGTCACATTTTGGACAACATTCTAAACTATGATGTTTTTGTCACATTTTGGAGGACATACTAAATTGTGACATTTTTCTCACATTTTGGACGACATACTAAACTATGACTTTTTCTCACAATTTTTGACGACATAGTAACCTCTGATGTTTTTGTCACATTTTGGACGACATACTAAATTGTGACGTTTTTGTCACATTTTGGACGACACACTAAACTATGACGTTTTTGTCACATTTTGGACAACATTCTAAACTATGACGTTTTTGTCACATTTTGGACGACATACTAAAGTTTGACTTTTTTGTAATTTTTTGGATGACATCCTAAACTATGATGTTTATGTCACATTTTGGACAACATACTAAACTATGACGTTTTTGTCACATTTTGGACGACATACTAAATTGTGACGTTTTTGTCACATTTTGGACGACATACTAAAGTATGACTTTTTTGTAATTTTTTGGATGACATACTAAACTATGATGTTTTTGTCAAATTTTGTGACAATTTTGTTTTTGTCACAATTTTCAACAACATAATAAACTATGTCCGTTTTGTCACATTTTGGATGACATACTAAACTGTGATGTTTTTGTCACATTTTGGACGACATACTAAACTATGACGTTTTTGTCACATTTTGGACAACATACTAAACTATGATGTTTTTGTCACATTTTGGACGACATACTAAATTGTGACGTTTTTGTCACATTTTGGACGACATACTAAAGTATGACATTTTTGTAATTTTTTGGACGACATCCTAAACTATGATGTTTTTGTCACATTTTGGACGACATACTAAACTATGACGTTTTTGTCAAATTTTGGACGACATACTAAACTATGACGTTTTTGTCAAATTTTGGATGACAAACTAAACTATATGTTTTAGTCAATTTAGACGACATTCTAAACTATGACGTTTTTGTCACATTTTGGACAACATTCTAAACTGTGATGTTTTTGTCACATTTTGGACGACATACTAAACTATGACTTTTTCTCACAATTTTTGACGACATAGTAACCTCTGATGTTTTTGTCACATTTTGGACGACATACTAAATTGTGACGTTTTTGTCACATTTTGGACGACATACTAAACTATGATGTTTTTGTCACATTTTGGAGGACATACTAAATTGTGACATTTTTGTCAAATTTTGGATGACAAACTAAACTATACGTTTTAGTCAATTTAGACGACATTCTAACCTATGACGTTTTTGTCACATTTTGGACAACATTCTAAACTATGATGTTTTTGTCACATTTTGGAGGACATACTAACCTATGACTTTTTCTCACAATTTTTGACGACATAGTAACCTCTGATGTTTTTGTCACATTTTGGACGACATACTAAACTATGACGTTTTTCTCACATTTTGGAGGACATACTAAGTTGTGACATTTTTGTCACATTTTGGACGACATACTAAACTATGACTTTTTCTCACAATTTTTGACGACATAGTAACCTCTGATGTTTTTGTCACATTTTGGACGACATACTAAACTATGATGTTTTTGTCACATTTTGGACGACATACTAAATTGTGACATTTTTGTCACATTTTGGACGACATACTAAACAATGACTTTTTTGTAATTTTTTGGACGACATACTAAACTATGGAGTTTTTGTCACATTTTGGACGACATAGTAAACTATGATGTTTTTGTCAAATTTTGGACGACATACTAAACTATGATGTTTTTGTCACAATTTTCGACAACATACTAAACTATGTCCTTTTTGTCACATTTTGGATGACATACTAAATTGTGACGTTTTTGTGACATTTTGGACGACATACTAAACTATGACGTTTTTGTCACATTTTGGACAACATACTAAACTATGATGTTTTTGTCACATTTTGGACAACATACTAAACTATGATGTTTTTCTCACATTTTGGACGACATACTAAATTGTGACGTTTTTGTCACATTTTGGACGACATACTAAAGTATGACGTTTTTGTCACATTTTGGACGACATACTAAATTGTGACGTTTTTGTCACATTTTGGACAACATACTAAACTATGATGTTTTTCTCACATTTTGGACGACATACTAAACTATGATGTTTTTGTCACATTTTGGACAACATACTAAACTACGTCCTTTTTGTCACATTTTGGATGACATACTAAATTGTGACGTTTTTGTCACATTTTGGACGACATACTAAACTATGATGTTTTTGTCACATTTTGGACAACATACTAAACTATGACGTTTTGTCACATTTTGGACGACATACTAAACAATGACTTTTTTGTAATTTTTTGGACGACATACTAAACTATGGCGTTTTTGTCACATTTTGGATGACATAGTAAACTATGATGTTTTTGTCAAATTTTGGACGACATACTAAACTATGATGTTTTTGTCACAATTTTCGACAACATACTAAACTATGACGTTTTTGTCACATTTTGGACGACATACTAAACTATGATGTTTTTGTCACACTTTGGACAACATACTAAACTATGACGTTTTGTCACATTTTGGACAACATACTAAACTATGACGTTTTTCTCACATTTTGGACGACATACTAAATTGTGACGTTTTTGTCACATTTTGGACGACATACTCAAGTATGACGTTTTTGTCACATTTTGGACAACATACTAAACTATGACGTTTTTGTCACATTTTGGACGACATACTAAATTGTGACGTTTTTGTCACATTTTGGACGACATACTAAACTATGATGTTTATGTCACCTTTTGGACAACATACTAAACTATGACGTTTTTGTCACATTTTGGACGACATACTAAATTGTGACGTTTTTGTCACATTTTGGACGACATACTAAAGTATGACTTTTTTGTAATTTTTTGGATGACATACTAAACTATGATGTTTTTGTCACATTTTGGACAACATACTAAACTATGACGTTTTTGTCACATTTTGGACGACATACTAAATTGTGACGTTTTTGTCACATTTTGGACGACATACTAAAGTATGACTTTTTTGTAATTTTTTGGATGACATCCTAAACTATGATGTTTATGTCACATTTTGGACAACATACTAAAATATGACGTTTTTTTCACATTTTGGACGACATACTAAATTGTGACGTTTTTGTCACATTTTGGACGACATACTAAAGTATGACTTTTTTGTAATTTTTTGGATGACATACTAAACTATGATGTTTTTGTCAAATTTTGTGACAATTTTGTTTTTGTCACAATTTTCAACAACATCCTAAACTATGTCCTTTTTGTCACATTTTGGATGACATACTAAATTGTGACGTTTTTGTCACATTTTGGACGACATACTAAACTATGACGTTTTTGTCACATTTTGGACAACATACTAAACTATGATGTTTTTGTCACATTTTGGACGACATACTAAATTGTGACGTTTTTGTCACATTTTGGACGACATACTAAACTATGACGTTTTTGTCAAATTTTGGACGACATACTAAACTATGACGTTTTTGTCAAATTTTGGACGACATACTAAACTATGACGTTTTTGTCAAATTTTGGATGACAAACTAAACTATATGTTTTAGTCAATTTAGACGACATTCTAAACTATGACGTTTTTGTCACATTTTGGACAACATTCTCAACTATGATGTTTTTGTCACATTTTGGAGGACATACTAAATTGTGACATTTTTGTCACATTTTGGACGACATACTAAACTATGACTTTTTCTCACAATTTTTGACGACATAGTAACCTCTGATGTTTTTGTCACATTTTGGACGACATACTAAATTGTGACGTTTTTGTCACATTTTGGACGACATACTAAACTATGACGTTTTTGTCACATTTTGGACAACATTCTAAACTATGATGTTTTTGTCACATTTTGGAGGACATACTAAATTGTGACATTTTTGTCACATTTTGGACGACATACTAATCTATGACTTTTTCTCACAATTTTTGACGACATAGTAACCTCTGATGTTTTTGTCACATTTTGGACGACATACTAAATTGTGACGTTTTTGTCACATTTTGGACGACATACTAAACTATGATGTTTTTGTCACATTTTGGAGGACATACTAAATTGTGACATTTTTGTCACATTTTGGACGACATACTAAACTATGACTTTTTCTCACAATTTTTGACGACATAGTAACCTCTGATGTTTTTGTCACATTTTGGACAACATACTAAACTATGACGTTTTTCTCACATTTTGGACGACACACTAAACTATGACGTTTTTGTCACATTTTGGACGACATACTAAAGTATGACTTTTTTGTAATTTTTGGACGACATACTAAACTATGGAGTTTTTGTCACATTTTGGACGACATAGTAAACTATGATGTTTTTGTCAAATTTTGGACGACATACTAAACTATGATGTTTTTGTCACAATTTTCGACAACATACTAAACTATGTCCTTTTTGTCACATTTTGGATGACATACTAAATTGTGACGTTTTTGTGACATTTTGGACGACATACTAAACTATGACGTTTTTGTCACATGTTGGACAACATACTAAACTATGATGTTTTTGTCACATTTTGGACAACATACTAAACTATGATGTTTTTCTCACATTTTGGACGACATACTAAATTGTGACGTTTTTGTCACATTTTGGACGACATACTAAAGTATGACGTTTTTGTCACATTTTGGACGACATACTAAATTGTGACGTTTTTGTCACATTTTGGACAACATACTAAACTATGATGTTTTTCTCACATTTTGGACGACATACTAAACTATGATGTTTTTGTCACATTTTGGACAACATACTAAACTACGTCCTTTTTGTCACATTTTGGATGACATACTAAATTGTGACGTTTTTGTCACATTTTGGACGACATACTAAACTATGATGTTTTTGTCACATTTTGGACAACATACTAAACTATGACGTTTTTGTCACATTTTGGACGACATACTAAACTATGACGTTTTTCTCACATTTTGGACGACATACTAAATTGTGACATTTTTGTCACATTTTGGACGACATACTAAACAATGACTTTTTTGTAATTTTTTGGACGACATACTAAACTATGGCGTTTTTGTCACATTTTGGACGACATAGTAAACTATGATGTTTTTGTCAAATTTTGGACGACATACTAAACTATGATGTTTTTGTCACAATTTTCGACAACATACTAAACTATGACGTTTTTGTCACATTTTGGACGACATACTAAACTATGATGTTTTTGTCACATTTTGGACAACATACTAAACTATGACGTTTTGTCACATTTTGGACAACATACTAAACTATGACGTTTTTCTCACATTTTGGACGACATACTAAATTGTGACGTTTTTGTCACATTTTGGACGACATACTCAAGTATGACGTTTTTGTCACATTTTGGACAACATACTAAACTATGACGTTTTTGTCACATTTTGGACGACATACTAAATTGTGACGTTTTTGTCACATTTTGGACGACATACTAAACTATGACTTTTTTGTAATTTTTTGGATGACATGCTAAATTGTGATGTTTTTGTCACATTTTGGACGACATACTAAACTATGATGTTTATGTCACCTTTTGGACAACATACTAAACTATGACGTTTTTGTCACATTTTGGACGACATACTAAATTGTGACGTTTTTGTCACATTTTGGACGACATACTAAAGTATGACTTTTTTGTAATTTTTTGGATGACATACTAAACTATGATGTTTTTGTCACATTTTGGACAACATACTAAACTATGACGTTTTTGTCACATTTTGGACGACATACTAAATTGTGACGTTTTTGTCACATTTTGGACGACATACTAAAGTATGACTTTTTTGTAATTTTTTGGATGACATCCTAAACTATGATGTTTATGTCACATTTTGGACAACATACTAAAATATGACGTTTTTGTCACATTTTGGACGACATACTAAATTGTGACGTTTTTGTCACATTTTGGACGACATACTAAAGTATGACTTTTTTGTAATTTTTTGGATGACATACTAAACTATGATGTTTTTGTCAAATTTTGTGACAATTTTGTTTTTGTCACAATTTTCAACAACATCCTAAACTATGTCCTTTTTCTCACATTTTGGATGACATACTAAATTGTGACGTTTTTGTCACATTTTGGACGACATACTAAACTATGACGTTTTTGTCACATTTTGGACAACATACTAAACTATGATGTTTTTGTCACATTTTGGACGACATACTAAATTGTGACGTTTTTGTCACATTTTGGACGACATACTAAACTATGACGTTTTTGTCAAATTTTGGACGACATACTAAACTATGACGTTTTTGTCAAATTTTGGATGACAAACTAAACTATATGTTTTAGTCAATTTAGACGACATTCTAAACTATGACGTTTTTGTCACATTTTGGACAACATTCTAAACTATGATGTTTTTGTCACATTTTGGAGGACATACTAAATTGTGACATTTTTGTCACATTTTGGACGACATACTAAACTATGACTTTTTCTCACAATTTTTGACGACATAGTAACCTCTGATGTTTTTGTCACATTTTGGACGACATACTAAATTGTGACGTTTTTGTCACATTTTGGACGACATACTAAACTATGACGTTTTTGTCACATTTTGGACAACATTCTAAACTATGATGTTTTTGTCACATTTTGGAGGACATACTAAATTGTGACATTTTTGTCACATTTTGGACGACATACTAATCTATGACTTTTTCTCACAATTTTTGACGACATAGTAACCTCTGATGTTTTTCTCACATTTTGGACGACATACTAAATTGTGACGTTTTTGTCACATTTTGGACGACATACTAAACTATGATGTTTTTGTCACATTTTGGAGGACATACTAAATTGTGACATTTTTGTCACATTTTGGACGACATACTAAACTATGACTTTTTCTCACAATTTTTGACGACATACTAACCTCTGATGTTTTTGTCACATTTTGGACAACATACTAAACTATGACGTTTTTCTCACATTTTGGACGACACACTAAACTATGACGTTTTTGTCACATTTTGGACGACATACTAAAGTATGACTTTTTTGTAATTTTTTGGATGACATACTAAACTATGATGTTTTTGTCACATTTTGGACAACATACTAAACTATGACGTTTTTGTCAAATTTTGTGACAATTTTGTTTTTGTCACAATTTTCAACAACATACTAAACTATGTCCTTTTTGTCACATTTTGGATGCCATACTAAATTGTGACGTTTTTGTCACATTTTGGACGACATACTAAACTATGACGTTTTTCTCACATTTTGGACGACATACTAAATTGTGACGTTTTTGTCACATTTTGGACGACATACTAAAGTATGACTTTTTTGTAATTTTTTGGATGACATACTAAACTATGATGTTTTTGTCACATTTTGGACAACATACTAAACTATGACGTTTTTGTCAAATTTTGTGACAATTTTGTTTTTGTCACAATTTTCAGCAACATACTAAACTATGTCCTTTTTGTCACATTTTGGATGACATACTAAATTGTGACGTTTTTGTCACATTTTGGACGACATACTAAACTATGACGTTTTTGTCACATTTTGGACAACATACTAAACTATGATGTTTTTGTCACATTTTGGACGACATACTAAATTGTGACGTTTTTGTCACATTTTGGACGACATACTAAAGTATGACATTTTTGTAATTTTTCGGACGACATCCTAAACTATGATGTTTTTGTCACATTTTGGACGACATACTAAACTATGACGTTTTTGTCAAATTTTGGACGACATACTAAACTATGACCTTTTTGTCAAATTTTGGATGACAAACTAAACTATACGTTTTAGTCAATTTAGACGACATTCTAACCTATGACGTTTTTGTCACATTTTGGACAACATTCTAAACTATGATGTTTTTGTCACATTTTGGAGGACATACTAAACTAAGACTTTTTCTCACAATTTTTGACGACATAGTAACCTCTGATGTTTTTGTCACATTTTGGACGACATACTAAACTATGACGTTTTTGTCACATTTTGGAGGACATACTAAGTTGTGACATTTTTGTCACATTTTGGACGACATACTAAACTATGACTTTTTCTCACAATTTTTGACGACATAGTAACCTCTGATGTTTTTTTCACATTTTGGACGACATACTAAACTATGATGTTTTTGTCACATTTTGGACGACATACTAAATTGTGACATTTTTGTCACATTTTGGACGACATACTAAACAATGACTTTTTGTCACAATTTTTGATGACATCGTAACCTATGATGTTTTGTCACATTTTGGACGACATACTAAACTATGTCCTTTTTGTCATTTTTTGGATGACATACTAAACTATGACGTTTTTGTCAAATTTTGGATGACAAACTAAACTATACGTTTTAGTCACAATTTAGACGACATTCTAAACTATTTCCTTTTTGTGATATTTTGTACGACATACTAAACTATGATGTTTTTGTCACATTTCTGACGACATATTAAAGTGTGTCGTTTTGGTCAAAATACTAAACTATGACGTTTTTGTCACATTTTGGATGACATTCTAGCAGGAATCGAAACCAGGCCGCCGCGTCAGAGACGAGCTCCGATGAGTGGTTCACCCGCTTAACCCATTGAGCTATACGGGCAGCCAATTATGCCGTTTTTGTCACATTTTGGACGACATACTAAACTATGACTTTTTTTAGTGAGATTTTGGACAACATACTAACCTCTGATGTTTTTCTCATTTTTTCAATGACATACTAAACTATGACGTATGTGTCACATTTTGGACGACTAAACTGTGACATTTTAGCATGGTAAATGGTTGCATTTATATTGCGCCTTTTACCCAAAGTGCTTTACACCAGGAGCAATTAAGGATTTTGTGTCTTATTCAGGGATACCTCATCATGAGTTCGACAGGCCAAAGATCGAACCAGCAACCTTCCAGTTACAAGACGGCCACTCTACTCACTGAGCCTTGCTACCCTTAGTATGTTATCCAAAATGTGACAAAAATGTCATAGTTTAGTATGTCGTCCAAAATGTGGCAAAAACGACATAACCAGGGCACCCGTGTAGCTCAATGGGTTAAGCAGTTGAACCATGTATAGGAGCTGATCTCTGACGCAGCAGTCAGGGTTCAATTTCAGCCTGTGGCCCTTTGATGCATGTCTTCAACCGCTCTTCTGCCCCATTTCCTGTCACTTTCTCACTTAGCCTGTCAAATAAAGCCGAAAAAGGAAAAAAAAAATGTCATGGTATAGTATGTCATCCAAAATGTGAAAAAAAAGTCATAGTTTCGTGTGTTGTCCAAAATGTGACAAAAATGTTAAACTCTCCACAAGGATCCAAAAGAAGTTGGACTTCTACATGAGAGCTTTAATTATTCTTCATCTACTTCCTGAAAAGTTTGGTCAATTAAAAAGAAAAACTAATATTTTCAGCTGAACTCAAGACAGACTTTGTGATTTTTCTGCTCAAATGTTGCAAACTTACTCTTTCAACCCCCTGGAAACCAGCATTTGTCCTGTTTTTGTGTCGCTCCTTGACAGCCGGTTGTATTGTTTTTTGAGCAACACATCATGCTGTGAGGTTTTTACAGTGAAGGTTCTACTATGGAACCAGTTTGACATGTTCAGGTGTTCTTTGTGTGAAAACTCAGAGATTTCAGGGATCAGAAGGTGGTTTTCAACTTTCTCTGTTAACTTTCTGTTTCAACTTTAAACTAAATTTCCTTCACTAAGCAGCCCTCTGGACTTCCAGTAAGCTGTGTTCCTATTGGCTGTCCAGGTGGCTGCTTGGTGTTATCAGGAACACCTGAGCAGCTCAGTGTCTTCCTGCTTTATGTCTGCAGTCAAACATTTCCTCTGCTTCTCTTCACTGAACCTTGTTTGGCTCCGTTGCTTTAGTTTGTTCTTTAGGCGTTGGCTTGCAGCTTCCAGCAGTAAAATCCTCTTTAATGTGTTTCTTGGTGTGTTTTAGGTAGTGATGGTGAGATGAAGCCTCATGAGGCATTTAACCACTTGAGCCAATTGGTTCGAGAAAAGGTTCATTTTTTGAAGCTTCTTGAGCACATGAAACCCCCTACTGGTCAAGTGTATAATCACAGGCAGCTGTGTCTGAACCACATGATGCATTGAGTCATTGTTCATTATAGCTGTTGGGAATGACTGAAAAACACAAAAATGTGTGATCAAATAATTTCTATAGATAAATGATCACATATGTGTATAATAAAATATATTTTCATGTATTCTGTGTGTGTAGATTTTCCCCAAAATGTTAGTATCACATAATGTAGCAGGTTGTGTAATAATGTCTGTCTCCTTAGGAAAATGGCATGGCCTTATGCAGGCAGAGGACAGTGGAAGGGTTTGTGGAACTAGGAAGATTGTACTGAATATGCTTGTGTAACTTAGACAAGGATGTACAGGAAAGGGGAGATTTTATTCAGTAACAGGTTTTCTACAGCTTCTGGTTTTAAACAATTCCTTTTTTTGACACACAATAAACACCTCACCTTTGAATTAAACAAGAAATGGTGAAAAATACAGTTATTAATATGCAAACCTAATGTGTCTGTAATAATGTTAGATTTAGCTTACCTTATTAGGAGTTATAAAATCAAAATGTTCCTCACAGGGGAAATTTTCCACTTCCTGGTTGGCTCTAATCCTATACACCGATCTTTCTCTCCTCACTCTCCTAAATCTCCAAACTATCTCTCTCTCTCTCTCTATCTCTCTCTCTCTCTCTAAACTCTCCAAACTATATAAACACTATCCAAACTCTAGTATCCAGACTATCAAAACTCTATCCAAACTGTTGACTGACCACAACTCTCTATCAAAAACCCACATTTTGAACGGAGTCTGAGGGGTTTATTCTGCTGTTTGACCTCGCGGCAAAATCTGAGCCACTTTCTGAAGCAGTCACGTGTTCAGCCAGGCAGCAAAGCTTCGGACGTCATCATTTTTGGCTCCTCCCCTAAATGAAGCAAGCCTCGATATGCACTTTGTGGAAACGCCCCCTCCATTACTCAACACACGCTTCGAAGCCTCAGCACATCTCGTAACATCAATAGTTTTAGGGCTTTGTACTGGATAGTTGTCTTGGTAAATGTGGTTCTTTAGCCACAGTTAGCACATGGTGCTAATGTGTGCAGTGATTAGTGGGTTTGGTGCAGCTGAGTTGTGTCTTTATCTTGGCTGTAGTGAGTCTTTAGAGGTTTTTGGTTGTTTGTGAACCAACGTTGGTTGTCCAGAAGGTAAGAGTTCCTGTCCTGATTCTCTGCTTAAAGAGCTTCTCTGGTAGGCTGCAGGAGACTTTAGCGTTTGGGTTGTGCTAGTTTGGTTTTTGTACGGTTTCATCTGGACGACTATCTTGAGGCCCCTCCATGTGGTTTAGTGAGGTTTTCTGGAACAGTTCTACAAAGCAACCTGCAGCAGAAGAGACTTTGAGAGTTTTTAGGAAGTTCTGGAGACCAGACTGTAGAGCAGCACAAACATTTGTCAGCAGTTTGAGCAGGAGAAGGTGAGCTTCAGAGTAGAAATGAGAAGGAAACCTTGTTGACCCGTGTGGTGAGGTCCTGTACCAAGAGTTTGAGCAGGTTGTGAAGAGTCTGTAGTTCTTTGGTCTGAAAGCAGCAGAAGAGTCGACTCATTAAAGGAGAAAACAGGAGATATTGTTGGTTCTTCTGTCGCTCTGCAAAGTTTGATCAGGATTTCTGAAGAACCCACAGGTGAAGGTCTGAGAAGAACTCAGATGGATGGTCTAAATGTGAAATCAAGACTCATGGTCACAAGTTTTAAGGCTTCTGTTCACCACAAAGTTCAAACTAACACAGAAGTACTGAGAAACTTTTAGAACTTCAGTCCTCAGACTGTCTGAAAGTTAAATCTAACAGAGATCTACTGTGGGACTTAGAAAAATTCAGTCCTCAGACTGTGTGAAAGCTCAGGTCCTGAGGACTCGGGAGGTGTGGAGGCTTTGGAAAGTCTTGGAACTGAGGGTTCAACCCTCCAGCACAAAGGCTGAAGTCCAACCTCCTGAGAAAAACGGTCGAGACGAGACTCGAGTTAAAAAAAAACAAAAAAACTTGAAAACGACAAAAAATCGATGATAAATGCGCAAAAAAAAGAAGACTTAATATCTGAGTGAATAGCTCAGGGGGTAAAAAGAGAGACTACAAAGTGAAAGGTAGCTGGATCAAGACCTACCACTGGTGTTTTTCTTTCTTTCTTTGTCAAAATTTTTCAGAAATTTAAAAAGGGTCTGGTGTTGAACCAGCAACCTGCAGCTCCATAGACAAACCCTTAACTCACTGAGCTACAGATCAGATAAAAAGAAATAAACTCGTCGTTCCTTTGACATCATAGTTTCCAAGTGACCACGTGGGTGGAGCCAAGGCAGAGTCTGGGTGGAGTCAGGGTGGAGAGTAGGCGGGGAAGTGAGTGGCGGCCTTCCCCTTCTACCCCCAACCTTCCCCCACTGCCCCCTCTACCCCCCCACCGCCCACCACACCTTCCCCCGCCCAACGAGTTTTTCGAAAATCCGAGTCTCGACGGTTTTCCCGAGTTTCTTGAGTTTCCACCAGGTCAGAGGCAGAACAAGTTGTCATGAAGAGGTGTTGAAGTCGGCGAGGATGGAGTGACTTTTTACAGCGACTAGAAGGAAGATGACTAGAAGAGCAGGTCTTTAAGCAGCATCCCTAAAATCCATGGAGTCGCTCCAGAGAAATGAAGGGAGGTCAACTTTTATCAGCCTCCATCCAGATGTTCAACTTGATATCTTTACTTTGACATTTTTAGCACCACAAACCTTTAGCATCACACTTTATGATCATTTATCAGGACTTTAATGGAATCCAGCAGCAGATTTAGTTTTTGTTCACAAACTTTATTCTTGTCGTCGTGGGACTGCAGGATTTAAAACTGTTCCTTCTATTTGACCTCATGTTATTAGTTTTAGTGCAGAAAGTTATTTTAATTGTTGATTAGTCTCTTAAAAACCAAATAATAAATTGGATTAGTCAAGAGGTTTAAATTTCTTACTTTGTCATATTTTAAATGACAAAAAATATAAAAATAAAGCGTCTTGAGACAGTTTGACCTGTAATTGGTGTTCTATAAATAAAATAGAATTTAAATTGTATGTATCTTGTAATGTTGAAGGAATTCAGCCATATATGTTGGAAAACACATTTTCTTTGTCCATTAACCTGTTGATTGTTTTCTCCACTAATTCATTTCTTGTTTTGGTTTATAAAATGTCAAACCCAAATATATTCAGTTTACTGTCATAAAAACCAAAAAGATTTACATTCATGATGCAGGAATCAGACAGTTTTTCTCTTTTTATCTTAGTTTAGTCACAAAGATAGACTATATTGCCAAAAGTATTCGCCCACCAGCCTTGTCTCTCATATGAACATCAGTGACATCCCATTCCTAATCCATAGGGTTCAATGTGACGTCGGTTCACCCTTTGCAGCTAGAACAGCTTCAACTCTTCTGGGAAGGCTGTCCACAAAGTTTAGGAGTGTGTTTATGGGAATTTTTGACCATTCTTCTTGAAGCACATTTTTGAGGTCACACACTGATGCTGGACCAGAAGGCCTGGTCAGCTGAGGTGCATAGACCCATTTACTGTTGGTAAACAAAGAGGGCTGCTCAGGCACCCTGGCAATGGAAGTATGGCGGCTAGCAGTGGCTTGTCAAGCAACATGGGTGCATTATTAGTAAAAGATTGCGAACAATACTTTAAGAAGCTCACTTCAACAAATAGCAAGAGGCTCCCAGATCCCTGTACACTTACCAAATGGGACTATGACGTTAGTAAGTGGCCCAGTATTCAGTGGCCTGATATTTATTTGTATTTAGTTGAAAAACCTAGCATGTACACTAGAGAGAAGCTGTGAGCATACAAATCTATGGATGCCTATGATTACACAATTTGTGGACAGGTACAGGAGGCGAGAAACAAGGACGTTGATGAAGAGTTTTGTGTTTTGATGTCTGAAATCCTACCCAGCCAAAGGCAAGGGCGGACGACTACGATGTATGAGGTGTGGGTGATCGTCAACAAAGTAGAGAACTACATACACACAGCAAACTGCATCTGTATGGCAGGGTAAGTGTATTTTGCACTGATTTCACTTTGTTTGCCACAACAGAGCACACGCGTGCATTGTTGATGGTATCCTCTGTCCAATCCACTCGCTTGATAGCCTGGAGCCACAGCCGAGAGCCCCTTGGCATGCGGTAGAACTTAAGTCCTTCTTGAGTTTTTCGGTTTGTACAACCAAAAACAACCTGATATTATGATGCCGACAGTTCAGCGGTAGCTTTTAGTTTTGCTACTCCGTGTGGTGCGAACAATGCCAGGTAAATGATATGAAGCGGTACTTCCGTTGCCTTGATGCACACACAGCTTGTTGATGACGTAGGCTCTGATGGTGTCTATACGACTGCGAGGCTAAGCTAGTGGGGTAAAGTGTCAGAGCATTCTGTTGATGTAGACGGAGTGAAAACAGAAACAAGAAGTTTGCCGTGTCACTGTGCTGCATACATTTACACACTATAATGTACGACTGAGAAAAGGAAACCTGGAATAAATTTTCATAACTAAGAATAGTTTTTGGCTCTTTTCTCATCAAGAAATCTTGTTGAGAGCTTCCAGTCTATGAGCGCTAATTAGTTAGCCACTTGCAAAACACTAACCCGAGCTAACAGCTGGACAACCAAATACCAGAGGATTAATAGCAGCTGTAGTATAGCTGTACAAGCAGGAGTAGTATAAATAGCTGTTAGACTCGTAGAAGCATGTGTACTAGTATTAAAAGTTGTAGTAGCAGTGACAGTATCAGCAGCAGTAGTTGGTGTATTACCCCTACTACCAGTAGTAGTCACATTACTATTAATACCACCAATACTGTTGTAATGTTCATGGAATGAAAACTGAAGAACCTGCACATGAAAAATCAGCTGATTTTTATTACAACATGTTGAGATCCACAAACAGAATGGTTCCATTCACGGCTCATAAAAACTTTAGATTTCTTTCTTCATTAACTGTGAGCAGAGGAGGAGCTGAAGCTCCTGTAGATAGACAGACTGGTTCTACTGGTCCAGGTCCAAGTCCAGAACGTTTGGAGGTTCTTCTGGTTCTGCCAGTTCCTCCTCTGGACTGGACTCCTGCAGGACAGACAGGAAATGAGTTCTCCATTCGAGACATCTCTGAGTTCTCTCCTTCATTCTGGTTCCTCAGAGCTGGAGGACTTTAGATTGAAACATGAAGAAGAGTGAGTTAAAGCAATCAGTGAGGGTTCTTAAGGTGTTCCAGACTCAGCCCAAAGAGTGCAGTGAAAGCTAACATTAGCCACATTACTACTACTACCATCGAAGCTAACGTTAGCCACATTACTACTATTACTTCTTCTTCTTCTTCTTCTTTTCCTTTCAGCTTTTCCCTTCAGGGGTCGCCACAGTGAATCAATTGCCTCCATCTAACCCTGTCTGCTGCATCCTCTTCTCTCACACCAACTACCTTCATGTCCTCTTTAACCACATCCATAAACCTCCTCTTTGGTCTTCCTCTAGGCCTCCTGCCTGGCAGTGGGAAACTCAGCATCCTTCTACCAATATATTCACTCTCTCTCCTCTGGACATGTCTGAACCATCTCAGTCTGGCCTCTCTGACTTTATCTCCAAAGCCTCTAACATGTGCTGTCCCTCTGATGGACTCATTCCTGATCCTATCCATCCTGGTCACTCCCAAAGAGAACCTCAGCATCTTCAGTTCTGCTACCTCCAGCTCTGCCTCCTGTCTTTTCCTCAGGGACACTGTCTCCAGACCAAACAACATGGCTGGTCTCACCACAGTTTTGTAAACCTTTCCTTTCATTTTAGCTGAAACTCTTCTATCACACATCACACCTGACACTTTTCTCCAGCCGTTCCAGCCTGCCTGTACACGCTTCTTCACTTCTTTTCCACACTCTCCATTGCTCTGGACTGTTGATCCTAAGTACTTACTACTATTACTATTACCGTCAAAGCTAACATTAGCCACATTACTACTACTACCATCGAAGCTAACGTTAGAAAAATGTAAAATGGTCCACAGTGGGTTAAAATGATCAGTGAGGGTTCTCAAGGCATTCCGGACTCACCCCAAAGGGTTCTGTGAAGGCTCTGGATCCGCTGTAAAGAGGGTTTGGGATCGACACCAGCGTCGGCTTCATCCTTCCACTACCGTCCTCATCATCGTTCTGTCACCATGGAAACAAGGAATCAACTGTTAGAACCTCTGATCATCATCTGGTGGTTTTAGACGTCGGCGACGCCAACGTTTTATTCATATCAACAGAATATGAAACATTTTTAGTTTCATTTTAAATATATCTGAGCTTCCTGTTTGCTACATTCTAACAGCAGTTTCTCATGTTTATTGTCATTAATTATACATTCATTTTAAATTTACAAGTTTAAACAGCAGCTGAATTTATTCAACATTATTGTGTAGCTTAGATTAATTTTAGTGTCAAGTTTCTTGAGAATAATCTAGAAAGACTATTTAATACGTAAATAAAGAGTATTTAATACATAAATAAAGACAATTCAATACATAAATAAAGACTATTTACAGTTTTTTTATTGCTAACACACATTGGTCCAAACTGAATTGACATGTTCAAAACTCTTAACAGTCTGCAAACAGCAGTCCATGTGGACCGAACTGTGAATCACTTTCACACAAAATGCATTCAGTGACCACAGTCACCAAAATTCATGAACTCTTTTCTCAGTTACTAGTTCACCACCTGCAGAACATTAGACTTTTACAGCACATTTACAAACGCTAACACACTGTTTTCAAAGCAGTTAAAACACAATCAACAAAGAATGATGGAGGAGAACCATGAGGAACCTCTGCTGCAGATACACTGAAACCTATGGAAAATCATATCAAAGTATTGACAATAAAAATATGTAAAAAGATGATGTAATTCCAAACACAGCTAAGTGTAGCTGTCAGCGTAAAACTGATTCAGGTGATCTGTGTTTGGCCTCATCACAAACCATATAAAAGGAGTGGCTTCTGATTGTTTTCCCTTTGGAAATATGGAACAAAGAGCACCGGCTCAGGTTGGTAGAGAGAGAAGAGTAGCCAGGAGAGGAGGAAGGAGAGGAAGAGCAAGAGCTGTGGTCTCTGATGGAATTCGGGCCACAGTGACTGAACATGTGGTAAATCATGGGTGCAGCCAAACTTGCATTGTTCACTGCACATCCCAGGATGTCTGAGCTGTTTTTACCTCCATATTCATACTTTTTCAGCATGGAGGTGGAACGTTTATGATCACTCTCCTTGCTGGATGCAATGAATGCTGGGTGTGGAGATATTTCTCCTAAAGCCTGTTAGGGGTGGATCAGACACTCAGAGAGGTTCTACCCACAATGCATCTCCAGAGAAGACATCAGATGTAATGGATGGAAACATGAGGCCAAATGCAGACGGCAGGGTGTGAATGTTACAGTTTACATGTGTGGTTGGTTTTTGAGTTTCATCTCCAGATTTCTATTCTGCCCCTGAATTCTGCATTTCTTTTGTTTACAGTAAACTTTTTATTTTTTGTAGGGTCCCAAAGCACCGATGCAAAGGCACAGAGAAGATACGTACATGTTGAAGTAAACTGCTGCGTTCCTGATTCATTCAATAATTTAGAGCAGTCAAATGCAAAGATCTTATTTTACAATAACATACTGATGAATCTAAGAAGAAATCATTCAAACTTGAAACAATAAACTTTATTTCCTGTCATGCTCTCTGTTGTTGGTATCTGTGTGCTCAGAGTGACAGCGTTTGTTTCCAAAGTGAGACTGTTTGCTGGTGTTGATGTTCAATGAGCTTATTGTGAGACATGAATGTGTGTTTCTGTTAGAAGAATTATGTTTAGAATGCTTATAGTACTTATGTTAGGAGAAATATACTTATAGGATACTTAGAATACAATACGTGCTTTTAGATGATCATTAATTTATCACTGAGTGACTGTGAAACATATGTGCCTTTTAAACCATGATTCTACGTGAACTTTATGGCAGAAACATGTAGACACAGCACACACCGAGAGGCGACCAGAACTAGGCCTTCTAGGTGATGAAGATAACAAAGAAAGCAGACACAAATACCACATGTCTGCCTCTGAAGGTCTTTCTGTTCGTGAAGAAGGTTTTTCCATTGTCATCTCATGCTGAGTCATGGTTCCACCCTCTGTGTTACATTCCTGTCTGAAACAAATACAAAGACGCAGAGGAGACTCAGGCTCTTTGGAGTTGGGCGGCTGATGCTACGGTGTGTACAGCCGGTCTCTCCTTCCCTCTGCTGTCTCTGTGTTTTTCAGGGTTTGAACCCAACAGTTTTATTGGTGAGAAACAGTTTTGGGGATGAGATTAACTGTTTAGCTGAGATGCATGATGGAAATACAGGCTGTGTGAAGAGCTTTGAACATGTGACTTCAGTTCGACCAGCGCTTGCTAGCAAATGAAAAAACTGTAATACATAAAGACTATTCAATACATAAATAAATACGATTCAATACATATTTACTATCTACATTTACCTGCTGCCTCAGCTGAATATGAAGCCTAACACCCTGAAATAATAAATTCATACGAGTTTAATTTGAATATTCCAGCTGAAGCCCTTTAATTACAAATATGCATCGTTAAATATTAACAATTAGACTCTGTAAACATTCTGGACTCATTTAAACATTAACTTTAATTACCTTAACCATATGTATGTGATTCTGAAATAAAATCCTTTCCTGTATTGAGCCAAATCCACAGCTGTGTTTGTTTATGTCCAGGTGTGTTTGTTTATGTCCAGGTGTGTTTGTTTATGTCCTCATGTGTTTATGCCCAGGTGTGTTTGTGTCTCACTCTGAAGTAGTGGAAGCGGAAGGCGTCGGTCTTGTGTTTGAAGACGTAATATCCGAGTGCCGCCAGCAGAAAGGCCAGAAACACCGACACCAAGATGGCCGACACCGGGCCGCTGGAGTGGGCGTGGCCACGGGAGGCGTGATGGGACACCTGGAGACAACAGGTACGACACGGTAAACAATGGTTATCTGTACGCCCGCGATCACCATGGCAACACCCTCAGCTCCACTGTAACCGTGGAGACATGGCCAGCAGTCGATGACTCACCGGAGGGGGCGGAGCCTTCAGCGGCGCCTCGATGACATGGATGATGCCGTTAACGGCGGGAATGTCCCAGTCGAGCAGCAGCAGCCTGTTCACCAGTTTACAGCTCTGAAACACACCAGTTAGACCAGTTAATAAACCAGTTCATAAACCACATAAACCAGTTAAAAACAATTAATAAACCAGTTAACAAACTAAATAAACCAGTTAATAAACCAGTTAACAAACCAAATAAACCAGTTAATCAACCAGTTAACAAATCAAATAAACCAGTTAGTTTTTGATGGCGCCGCCCTCTAGTGGCAGCCAGTTACAGCAGCTCTTGCTCATTGAGTAATCTTTTTCTGTTTTTACTTTCTTTCTCTTGCTTTTTTCTTTTTCAGAAGTTGCACTAGTAATCAGTGTCAATAATGGGCACGGAATTAGCGCAGTTTGCTCTGATTTTTCTTCTGTTTTTGAATCTGCTGTCCGCATCGGTGACTGCAGATCCAGTACACAGTGGTGACCTCGTTGTTTACTCTGGAGACCAGCTGTTAGCCCTCCATAGCCCTGTGAGGCTAACCGGTGAGAGGCCTGATGTCCCCCACGAGCTTAAGAGGGGGAGAAGGGGAAGCTGTGCAGGGGCAGAATGCCAAAACAGGAGGAGACGGTACAAACCCGTCCTCCCCTCAGTCATCACTGGGAACGTAAGATCCATCTGCAACAAGATGGATGAACTTACGGTGCTGACACGACACCAGCGGGAATACCGGCAGTGCAGCATCATGCTATTCACTGAGACCTGGCTAACGGAGGTAACAGCGGACTCTAGCGCTGTGTTGGACGGCTTTCAGCTGCTGCAGGCAGACAGGACTAAGGAGAGCGGTAAGAGGAAAGGAGGGGGACTGGCTGTGAATGTTAATGATAGATGGTGTAACCCTGGACACATCACTATCAAGGAAAAACTTTGCAGCAACAACATTGAACTGTTAGCATGAGACCATACTACCTGCCGAGGGAATTCTCGCATGTTATCGCGATAGCTGCGTACATTCCTCCCTCTGCTAACGCTAATTCTGCTTGTGAGGTCCTTCACTCAGTAACAAGCAAGCTGCAGACAGCACCCACAGGCCCTCTTCCTTATTACTGGGGACTTTAACCTCTCTGTCGTCCACACTACCCACCTTCACACAATATATCACCTGCCACACCAGAGACAATAAAATACTAGACCTTTTCTATGCCAACACCGAGGAGGCATACACATCATCTCCTCTTCCACCACTTGGTAAATCTGACCATAACCTGGTTCACCTCCTTCCTGTGTACAAACCTCTGATACACAGACAGCCAGCTGTCACCCGCATGGTCAAGAGATGGTCTGAGGAAGCTGAGGAGCCTCTCAAGGACTGTTTTGACACGACTATGTGGGAAGTGTTCTGTGAGGATCATGGGGAGGACATAGACAACCTCACTCACTGCATCACAGACTACATCAACTTCTGTGTGGATTACACTGTGCCCACCAGGACTGTACACTGTTTTGCCAACAGCAAACCCTGGATTACTCCTGATATAAAGGCTCTCCTAAAGAACAAACGGAGGACTTTTAGGTCAGAAGACAAGGAGGAGATGAGATCTGCACAGAGAGAACTGAGGAGAAAGATCAGAGAGGGGAAATGCAGCTACAGGAAGAGGATGGAGGACCAGCTGCTGCAGAACAATGTCAGCGAGGTCTGGAGGGGCCTGAAAACCATCTCTGGCCACAAGGATCCCAAGACAGAACTGAGACGGGACCAGGAGTGGGTGAATGATCTGAACACCTTCTTTAACAGGTTTGAACAGTCAGCCACCCCTCCCCCGGACCAGTCCACCCTGCAGCAGCCACCTCTGCATCTGTCTGCACCCCCCGCTGACTGTACCACCCCCTGCTGACTGTACCACCCCCTGCTGACTGTACCACCCCCGCTGTATTCCCCCTCCCTACAGCTCCACAGTTCTCCTACCATCACACCTCCCCTCCTCCACAGGGCCCCACACTCACAACCAGCACACAGCCCCCCTGCCCCAGCTTGTCCCTATCAACATCCCAGGTGAAGAAAGAACTGAGCAGACTGAAGATCAGGAAGACTACGGGTCCTGATGGCATCAGCTCCAGGATCCTCAAGTCCTGCGCAGATCAGCTGAGCAGGATTGTGGAACATATTTTCAACTTGATCTTGAAGCTGGGGAGAGTACCACAGCTGTGGAAGACATCCTGCGTGGAACCGGTGCCGAAGATATCGCACCCCAAGGACCTCAACCACTTCAGGCCGGTGGCACTAACATCCCACCTGATGAAGACCCTGGAGAGGTTGGTCCTTTGTCATCTGCGACCCCTGGTGAGCTCATCATTGGACCCACTGCAGTTTGCCTACCAGCCCGGCATCGGGGTTGATGATGCAGTGATCTACCTCCTGCACAGATGTCTCTCTCACCTGGAGAAGACAAAGAGCACTCTGAGAATCATGTTCTATGATTTCTCCAGTGCCTTAACCACCATCAAGCCTGCGCTTCTGGGGGACAAGCTGGAGCAGACAGGAGTGGACTCTCACCTCACAATGCTGCTCGGCCACAGCTTGTGAGGGCAGGAGACTGTGTGTCCGACACTGTGGTCTGCTGTACGGGGGCCCACAGGGGACTGTCCTTGCCCCCTTTCTTTTCATCCTCTACACTGCACACTTCTCCCATCACACCACAAACTGCCACCTTCAGAAGTTCTCTGACGACTCTGCCATCGTCGGCCTCATCACAGACGGAGATGAGGAGGAGTACAGAGAACTTAACCGGGACTTTGTGGACTGGTTCCTGATGAACAGCCTCCAGATCAATGCGGTGAAAACCAAGGAACCGGTGGTGGACTTTAGCAGGAACAGACACACTTCTCCTACACCAGTGAACATCCAGAGAACGGACATTGAGATTGTGGACTCCTACAGGTACCTGGGTGTTCACTTAAACAAGAACCTGGACTGGACTACTAACACCAGCGCACTTTACAAGAAAGGTCAGAGCAGACTCCACTGCTCAGAAAACTGAGGTCCTTCGGGGTGCAGGGAGCACTTCTGAAGACCTTTTATGACTCTGTGGTGGCATCAGCCATCATGTATGGAGTGGTCTGCTGGAGCAGCAGCATCACGGCTGCAGACAGGAGGAGACTAAACAAACTGGTAAAGAAAGCCAGTTCTGTCCTGGGCTGCCCCCTTGATCCTGTGGAGGTGGTGGAGACAGGAGGATGATGACAAAGCTGTTGTCTATCATGGAGGACACCTCCCACCCCTGCAGGAAACAGTAAGATCAGTGGGCAGCTCCTTCAGTGACAGACTGCTTCACCCGCGGTGTCTAAAGCAGAGATACTGCAGCTCCTTCCTTCCTGCTGCAGTCACACTTTACAATCAAACTCCCAGTAGTTTCTGTTCACCCATTTACAAACTGCAATAAAAATGTAAATACTGATGCTGTGCAATTACATGAAAATCTTGCTGTAAATAAGTGTTCTATTTGCTGCTGTACACTGTAAATTTCCCTGCTGTGGCATTAATAAAGGTTTAATCTATCTATCTATCTATTTATCTATCTATCTAATAAACCAGTTAACTAACCAGTGTGTGTGTGTGTTTGTTTTAGTGTGTGTGTTTTGTACCTGGTTGTTACCGTGGGTAACCGTCAGATTGACTCCCAGCTGTGATGTGATCACTTCCTGGTGTCTCAGATCCTTATAAGGTCGCATGCTGTGATTGGCTGAGACGTGGTACTGAAGGTCTCTGAGGGACAGAGTCTGAACAGGACAGAACAGGATCGGGTTCAGAATCAGAACCAGAACTACTGGGACAGAAATGAGCGCTTTGGGTGGAATAAACCTTTAAATTAAAGGTCCCTGTAAAGCTTTGCTGACCGTCCTGGCCAGTAGGTGGCACTGCAGCGACAAACCCAGCAGCCTCACATAGGAAAAGTTAAATAATCACGTTTGGATGAAAATGTAAAAATCTGTGTCTTCTAGTGGACCTTCACAATAAGAGTCTTCAGAAACGAGGATCTGCTTCAATAATTCTGTTACTAGCTTATTATCTTTATGATGAGAAAATGAAAGTATCAATCTATAAACCTGATTAGTTTGATGAATAGACCAGTCCTACCCGGTAACAGATGATGGCGTTTGACGGCGACCAACCACTGGGACTCTGATTTTTTATTTTTTCTGTTTTCATTGGTTAGTTTAAAACACTTTGTTCTGACAGACTAGAACCTTTTAAAATGTTTCTGTTCCACTGGTGCAGAGCCTCACCTGGTTCTGGGAGAATCCAGCGTTATGAGGAACAAACAGAGTCACTTCAGACGTCCTGTGAGACAGAAAGTCCAGCAGCTCTCGGCCCTCAGAGGAAGAACCGCTGGAGTCCAAGAGAAGCTGCAGAGAAACAAGATGGATGGAAGTCCAAAGAGGAAGACACTTCAGTTGAGCTTCTGCTCCTTCACGATGTTGGTGTTTCTAACATCTGATCCTCAATGTTCTCCATGGTGTTGGTGTTTCTATCAGGTCAATAAAGTTTCTCAGTTTCATCCTCGTTCTGCTGTCTGACAACAGAGACATATGTAAATGAGAGCAGCTTTACCGCAGTTCAGCTGTATTAAAATGCAGTTTAATGAGCACAGAGAGCAGGAGAGAAGCTAACAGATGCTAACATGAAAACATCAAAGCTAATGTTAGCCACATTACTACTACAACTACTACCATCAAAGCTAACATTAGCCACATTACTACTACTACCATTGAAGTAAGCTAAAGTTAGCCATATCACTACTACTACAACTACTACTATCAAAGCAAGCTAATGTTAGAAATATTACTATACAACTACTACCATCAAAGCTAACATTAGCCACATTACTACTGCTACCATCGAAGTAAGCTAGAGTTAGCCACATTACTACTACCACTGCTTCTATCAAAGCAGGCTAATGTTAGCCACATTGCTACTATAGCTGCTACCATCGAAGCAAGCTAACATTAGCCACATTACTACTACAATTACTACCATCAAAGCTAACATTAGTCACATCACTACTACTACTATCAAAATAAGCTAATATTAGAAACAATACTACTACAACTGCAACTCTCAAAGTAAGCTAATGTTAGTCACATTACTGCTATAGCTACTACAATTGAAGCAACCTAACATTAGCCATATTACTGCTACTACCATCAAAGCTAATGTTAGCCACATTACTACTACAACTACTATACCATCAAAGCAAGCTAATGTTAGCCACATTATTAGTACAATTACTACCATCAAAGCTTACATTATAAATATTACTACTACCTTCAAAGCTAACACTAGCCACATTACTACTACAACTACTACTGTCAAAGTAGGCTAATGTTAACCACATTACTACTATAGCTACTACCATCGAAGCCAGCTAAGGTTAGCCTCATTACTACTACTACATCAAAGCTAGCATTAGCCACATTACTACTACAACAACTACCACAAAAGTTGAAGTTAGCCACATCGCTACTACAACTACTACTATCAAAGTA
This sequence comes from Acanthochromis polyacanthus, assembly GCF_021347895.1. Classification (NCBI taxonomy): domain Eukaryota; kingdom Metazoa; phylum Chordata; class Actinopteri; family Pomacentridae; genus Acanthochromis; species Acanthochromis polyacanthus. Next base: position 779,663 of record NC_067117.1, read on the forward strand.
AGCTACCATTAGCCACATTACTACTACAACAACTACCACAAAAGTTGAAGTTAGCCACATCGCTACTACAACTACTACTATCAAAGTAAGCTACCATTAGCCACATTACTGATACAACTACTAATATCAAAACAAGTTAACATTAGCCACATTACCACTACAACTACGAACATCGAAGTAAGCTACTGTTAGCCACATTACTGCTACAGCTGCTACCTTCTAATCAAGCTAATGTTAGCCACATTACTACTACAACCACCAACATTGAAGCAAGCCAACATTAGCCACATTACAACCACTACTATCATCAAAGCTAATGGTAGCCTCTTTGTTACTACAAATATTGCTACTACCACTGCAGCCGCGACTGCTACTGCTACTACCACTGCTACTACTACTACTACCATTGTGACTTCTACTACTGCTACAACTACGACTATCAAAGCTGTTGTTAGCCATATTAGCTACATGATACTCTAACACTAAGGATTCTCCTATAGTTATGGCTAACTTTCTGGTGCTAACATTAGCTACAACTATTGGAGGATCCTTAGAGTTAGCATGCTCTAGGCTACTGTGGCTAACATTAGCATTGTCTACAACAATAAGAGGATACTTAGAAGCAGAGCATTATGCGGCTAATGTAGCTAACATTAGCATTAGCCACAAGAATAAAAGAATCCTTAATGCTAGTGCACTGTACGGCTAATGTGGCTAACGTTAGCTTTGATGATCAGGTCTCTGAATAAACTGTAGCACTGAAGGACATTCAGAGACTGGACTGGGTTCCTGGGTGGGTTACTGTGTTTTCATGTTAGCATCTGTTAGCTTCTGCTAGCTTCTCTCCTGCTCTCTCTGCTCATTAAACTGCATTTTAATCCAGCTGAACTACAGTAAAGCTGCTCTCATTTCTAGATGTTTCTGTTGTCAGACAGCAGAACGAGGACGAAACTGAGATTTTATTGACCTGATGGAAACGCCAACACCATGGAGAACGTTGAGGATCAGATGTTAGGAATTCTCACCTTGTAGAACACGGAGAAGTTGCTGTACATCGCCAGAATGTCGGTGAGAACGCCGTGACAGAAATCTCCGTTTCCGATGTAACCATCAGGACACGAACACGAAACATCTGCAGAACAGCAGCAGCACAGTTATATGTTATTTTGTTTGTTTACAGGTTTTACGTCAGTATTTCTGCAATGGATTCTACAATTCCACAATTTCATTTAGCAGACGCTTTTGTCCAAAGCGACGTACAACACAAGCAAGAATTCAGACATAAGGAAAAACCTGTAGTAAGAGCAAAAAGTGCTTCAAGTGCGATTGGTCAAAGGTGTTGCCATCAAGTTGCAGAAAAATTGCCAACCACCTCCCCCCCCCCTTTTTTTTTTACTTTGTCAGCTCTAAATAAGTGCTGGGTTTTGGACCACCTGACTTATTCTACCCCTAAGGTGGAGTCAGATTAAGTGCTTAGGTGTTCTCTGAACAACTGAGTCTTCAATGGATGAACTGATCAGTGGTTCAAGTAACAACTAAAAGCTGCGGTTCTGTTGGGTTTTATTTTTCTAATCCAGTTGTTCGCTTCCGGATAATCTGGTGTTTCTTCACTTGATACCCGGGGTTCTGGGTTTATGGGTAAATTAAAGTCAGAGAACAACATAAGCCCGTTTTTAGTCCTCTGAAGGAAGAAACCAGACAAAAATGTAAAAAAAAATAAATCTGTCTGGATGACTGGACTTCACCTGCAGCTTCCATTTCTACATGAATCAACCAATCCAGGATTTAATTGATCATCTGGCTTCACTAAACCCACTCAGTTGGTTATTAAATGTTATTAACGCGTTATTAACTGTTATTAGCTGTTAGTAACTGTTTTTGACTAGTTATTGACTAGGTATTATGATAAACAGGTGCTAAACAGGTCTTGGACAGGTATAAACTGGTCTTGGACAGGTGTTGGATTGGTATCAACTGGTGTTGGACAGGTTTTAAACAGATGTTGGAAAGGTGTTAAACAGATGTTGGACAGGTGTTGGACAGATGTTGGAAAGGTGTTAAACAGATGTTGGACAGGTGTTGGACAGGTGTTGGACAGGTATTAACTAGTGTTGGCTAGGTGTTAAATAGGTGTTGGACAGGTGTTAAACAGGTGAGCTGCTGTAGTACCTCTGAGCCTGTAGCAGTAGGCGTCGTACAGGTTGTTCTGATCCACTGGATCTTTGTACATGACCAGACCTACATGGTTGTCTCCACACCTGACTGAAGGGAAGCGGGTCGGATATCCAACCTTTCCCCCGTCCAGCCAGCCGGCTACACACAGATGCATGCCCAGCTGAGAGGAAGAAAACAATGGAGTAATGAAATAATACAATAATAGAGTAATAAAAAAATAGAACAATACAGTAATACCATAATTACAAAAAATAGAATAATAAAATAATTGAATACTAAAACAAGAAAAGCACTCGGAGATCAGTTCTCCTCCAAGGCTGCTCAGTCATCAATGACAAAAATAAGACACAAAATGACAAAAACGAGACACAAAACAACAGACAAAACAACAAAAACAAGATGCAAAATGACAAAAATAAGAAACAAAATGACAAAAACGAGACACAAAAGGACAAAAACGAGACAGAAATCTTGAGCAAACAGGACGTGGACTCAACTGGACTTAGATCTTGAAGATGTTTCACCTCTCATCCAAGCCTTGTGCCATTACTGATCTTGCAGAACATTGAGGATCGTCACTAACGCCGCCTTCCTCAGCAGAGTAAAACAAAATAATAAAATGTATGTGTGCATGTTTACCTGCTGAGCGTGTCCCAGCTGTGTGACAGTCGCCAGCGTAGCGCCATCCTCCTGACAGGAAGCTGCTGCTCTGCTGAAGTTCATCTTGTATTTTCCCTCCGGAGAGCGAAGATGGAAAACTCCAGCTGTGTTCTCTGAGAGACCAGAACAGGTTAGCATCACCTACACACACTCACCTGGTGACACCAGACAGACTAACTAGTTCTTATGTGTCTGTTTGCGCTCATTCAGTGTTTCAAAGGTGTTAAATGGAGTTATTATTGTTGTCGTTGTTGTTGTTGTTATCATTGTTATCATATGGATGTGATGACCTGAGGCTGATTATTGTACAGCTGCTCTTTGATTGGCTGTCAGACTTAACGAGGTCTGTTAACGAGCTCATCTGATCTCAGGCTTATCACGGTTCAAACCCAGAAACCAACAGACACCGTCCTCAAGGTGTTGCCGTGGTAACGGGGATGCAGTAAAGGTCAGCTGCTGTGTATTCCGCAGTTACCGTGACAACAGTGGATCAGCAGCGTGACGCCAACATGGCTGTCAGCTTGTGGCTTCTGGTGTGTTGCCACGGTAACATGAGATAGGCTACATTACATGGTGGGTGTTATGGGATGTCTGACATGCTCAGTCTGTTACAGATGTGTTGCCATGGTAACAGTGATTATTATGGATGTGATAAAGTACCACCGGAAATAAACACAGGCAGGTGCGTTACCATGGAAACAAGTCAATACAGATCAGACGATCTGAAAATCTGTGAAAATGTGCAAATAACAGACACTACAGACGTGTTACCATCTAACAACAGACACTATAGATGTGTTACCATGGTAATAACAGACATGTTACAGTGGTAAAAACAGACACTACAGACGTGTTACCGTGGTAATAACAGACGTGTTACAGTGGTAATAACAGACGTGTTACAGAGGTAATAATAGACGTGTTACAGTGGTAATAACAGACGTGTTACAGTGGTAATAACAGACGTGTTACCGTGGTAATAATAGACGTGTTACCATGGTAATGCAGGTCCTTGCAGGAAGCCACAGCAGCACAGCCGCCGTTGGCTTCCAGGCAGCGGTCAACAGGGGGCACCACCTTCTGCAGACACTGGACTCCATTACCCACGTACCCCGGCAGGCACTCACACTCACGCTCATTCTGGAGTAATCAGATTACCAGAATTAGACTCATTAAGCAGCAGGAAACAGGAACGGCATCATGTTGAAGTAATCAGATTACTTCTAAGTACAGCAGAGGAGTTCCTTTAATGAATAACAATAAACCATGAAATAAAAAAACAAACTGTTCATAAAGACAATAGTTAAAATCCAGGCTCCCAATTAGAAACTCAAACCGAGTCCAGCTGTGATTCCAGTCAGTCTAACTGATGAACATGGTTCTAAATGAGCTGAGAACAGCAGAACCTTCTTAGTTTTGGACCTATGGACTGGGTCTATCTATGTCTGCATCATGGCTCCACATGGAGAAGAACTGAGCAGAGGAAGAGAAACATCTGAGGAGTCATAGTTCCACTATTAAGGAGGTCTAGACGAAGTCATAGTACAACTAATCAGGAGGTCTAGAAGGAGTCATAGTTCCACTAATCAGGAGGTCTAGAAGAAGTCATAGTTCCACTAATCAGGAGGTCTAGAAGGAGTCATAGTTCCACTAATCAGAAGGTCTAGAAGGAGTCATAGTACCACTAATCAGAGCTCCTAAAATGACTTCACAGACAGTGAACTACTTTCTCCATCCAGCTGTAAAAACAGACATCAGCTGCTTCAGACTTGGTTCAGGGGTTCTCCATGGAAACCAGAGTTAGTGTGAAGCTCAGACAGTGTGAAGGAACCTTCAGAACATCAACCTCTATGGACGGAGGACCAGAACTAAACTTCCACATGAAAGTTTGTTGAAGAACATGAGAAGAAGCCTGATGGATGATGGAGAACATTCTTTGGTCAGATGAAGATCAATGAGTTGGGCTCAGACGGAGTCCAGATGTTTGGTGAGAACCTGACCAGGAAATACTCTGATATTGCACTCACAAGTAATCAGATTACTGTACACTTACAGGCAATTCTGCTGTAAACAGAATATTTCAGGTTTGGACTCACCGGTCCGGTGAACTTGCAGGAAGCAAAGTCGCTGCAGCCTCCATTGTTCTCCTCAACACACCTGGAGAACAGAAGAACATCAGATCAGAACCAGAACATCGGCTCAACAGTTGACCTACTGACAACTTTACTCTAGAACTTTCTCCAGGGAACGTTCTCCTTTCCCGCTTCCAGTCTTTAAGTTTAGTTTCACTTCCATAGAGGTGGGTGCAGATTTATCACTTTTTAATCGACTTTTTCCATCAACAGCTCTAAAACAGGAAGTGGGGCTTCAAACCCACCTGTTGATTGGCTCGCAGGAGTATCCGTCTCCTTGGTAACTGCTGTGACAGGTGCAGTTCACCTGCAGGTCCGTCTGGTTGCAGTCGGCGTTCAGGTGGCAGCCGCCGTTATACTCGGAGCAGAGATCTGGAGCTGCAGACGGATCAGAGAACTGGATCAGAACTCCAACATTCAGAGGACAAAACAGACTTTTATTCATCAGATAATCCAGACTATAAACCTCCAGTATTAGTAAATAATCTGAGGAGTTTGAGCTGCCAGTCTGGTGTTTCTGAGTCTCCATCTGAGGTTTAGCTCCATGTTCTTCACTCACGAGGTTCTGGACTGCAGAAGGTTCCGTTCCCCTGGAATCCGGGTTTACAGCGACAGCCGAAGCCGGGCTCGCAGTCAGCCTGAGGGTGGCAGCGTCGGCACTCCTCCGGGATCGAACCTGGACAGGAAACATGGGAAACAGGCCTTCAAAATAAAGGTCAGGGTTAGGGTGAGGGTCAGTCAGAACAAACGGTAACCTGCATCTAAACCGGAACCTCATTATCAGACGTTAAAACCAGATCAAGTTCAACCGTAAAGTCACCAGTTACTGAGCTGTGACAAAAACCCAAGGAGCTGGCAGTAGATAAAAATGAGTCCACAGTGGGTAAAAATGATACACAGTCGGTAAAAATGAGTCCACAGTGGGTAAAAATGATACACAGTCGGTAAAAATGAGTCCACAGTGGGTAAAAATGAGTCCACAGTGGGTAAAAATAATACACAGTTGGTAAAAATGAGTCCACAGTGGGTAAAAATGAGTCCACAGTGGGTAAAAATGATACACAGTGGGTAAAAATGATCCACAGTGGATACAAATGAGTCCACAGTGGGTAAAAATGATCCACAGTGGATAAAAATGAGTCCACAGTGGGTAAAAATGATCCACAGTGGGTAAAAATGATCCACGGTGGGTTAAAATGAGTCCACAGTGGATAAAAATGATCCACGGTGGGTAAAAACGATCCACAGTGGATAAAATTAGTCCACAGTGGATAACAATGATCCACAGTGGGTAAAAACGATCCACAGTGGGTAAAAATGAGTCCCCAGTGAGTAAAAATGATCCACAGTGGGTAAAAATTATCCACAGTGAGTAAAAATGAGTCTAAAGTGGGTAAAAATGAGTCCACAGTGGATAAAAATTAGTCCACAGTGGATAACAATGATCCACAGTGGATAAAAATGAGTCCACAGTGGGTAAAAATGATCCACAGTGGGTAAAAATGATCCACAGTGGGTAAAAATGATCCACGGTGGATAAAAATGAGCCAGGAAGTTAAAGCGTCCACAAACTTGGTGGGATTCAGGGGAGTTAAAGATCCTTTTTCGTAATGAACCTTGAAACCTTTTGAACTTTCCGGTTCTGGTCAGAACCAGCTGTTGGTTGTGGACTCACCAATATCAATCTGACAGCGTTCTCCCTCCCAGCCGGGCCTGCAGACACACTGTCCAGAACCTTCAACACCGTCGTCACACCGGCCTTGTACTCCACACATACAGGCTGGAACAGAACCAGAACATCATCATCATCCAGCAGTCTGGTTCTCATCAGTCCACTAAGAAGTGATGAATCTGGACCCGCCTCTACGGACTTCAAGGACCTGGAATGTTCTAAGTGAGACTAAACTTAAAGACTGGAAGCAGGAAAGGAGAACGTCCTCTGGAGAAAGTTCTAGAGTAGACCTACCGACAGCTGAAGAAAGTTCTAGAGTAGACCTACCGACAACTGGACAAAGTTCTAGAGTAGATCTACCGACAACTCCAGTTGTCGGTAGGTCTACTCTAGAACTTTCTCCAGAGGATGTTCTCCTCTGTGGATTTCAAGGACCTGGAACTCTGGAATTATTCTCAGTCTGAAGGTAGAACTCTGATCATTGAGAAAGTTACTGGAGATGAAGAACCAGATGGTTCTTTGGGGTAAATCTGATCCATTTAGTGGAGATTTGATGTCTTTTTGAGGGATATTCACAGATTTCTGTCGTGATTTTACCTCTTTTGTGGTTCTTTTGGGTCTTTTGGTTGAGTTTTTTTAGCAGACTCATTATTTTGGTGGTGATTTTGGGCGATTTTGTGATAATTGTTGGACTTTTTGTGGTAATTTTGCATCTTTCAGTTGAGATTTTGTCGTTTTTTCTGGCATATTTACCTGTTTTTTGTTGTAATTTTGCATCTTTCTGTGCCGATTTTGTGTGTTTTTGTGGAAAATTTGCTTCTTTTGGTGGAGATGTTGTGTCTTCTTGTGGTGATTTTTGGTCTTTATGTGCTGATTTAGTATTTTGTTGTGGCAATTTTGGCCCTTTGTTGGTGATTTGGTTTCTTTTTGGGGTTGTTTTGCACTTTTTTGTGCTGGTTTTGCATCTGTATATGGCAGTTTTGGGCTTTTTGTGGTCATTTTGCATCTTTCAATGGAAATTTGGTCTTCTTGTGCTGTGATATTGTTTTTTGTTGTGGTGATTTTGACCATTTTGGTGATTTAGTATCTTTTTCTGCCAATTTTTGAGGCTTTGTACTTATTTTAGTGTCAGTTTCTATCAGAACTCGGATGTGTTTTTCCTCCTAAAATGTCATGTGTCTGTCTGAAATGACGTTAAAGGTCCATGACGACGATAAAGAGCAGATCTGAAGCCGATCAGCAGCTGTCGGTGTTTTCAGAATCTGGGCTGTCAGGTCGGTCCGGCACTGGATGAACGCCCAGCTGAGGATGTGGAGTCTGGAGCGTTACCATGGCGACAGACTGCCAAGACCGTCTGCCGACTCTGAGCTCTTATTTTGGCGGATGTCAGGGTCAGGGCAGTGGTGGAGAAATAAAAGAACAGGATTTACACAGCAGGAGCAACTCAATAAATCCCGTTTTATGGTTTCTGCTTTATTTTCACAGCAAACATAAAACACAACCTGCTGCAGCTAAACTGAGCTCATCCTCCGTGTTCCACCAGCACTAAGACAGCTCATTCTGTAGCGTAGAACGGTCTGACTGCCCCTCTATCATTATGGAGAATGCCTGATTGTACCTCACTATCATTATGTAGATTGGTGTGATTGTACCTCTATCCATCCAACCATCCATCCTCTATACACCGCTTCATCCTCACTAGGGTCATGGGGGGTGCTGGAGTCTATCCCAGCTGACTCTGGTGAAGGCAGGGGACACCCTGGACAGGTCACCAGTCTGTCACAGGGCTACATATACAGACACACAATCACACTCACATTCACACCTACGGACAATTTAGAGTAACCAATTAACCTCAGCATGTTTTTGGACTGTGGGAGGAAGCCGGAGTACCCGGAGAAAACCCACGCATGCACAGGGAGAACATGCAAACTCCATGCAGAAAGATCCCAGGCCGGGATTTGAACCGGGGATCTTCTTGCTGCAAGGCAAAAGTGCTAACCACTACAACACTGTGCAGCCCGATTTTACCTCTATCACTCTGTAATTCTGTGGCGTAGAATGGTCTGACTGTACCTCTCTATCATTGTGTAGAATGGTCTGACTGTACCTCTCTATCATTGTGTAGAATGGTCTGACTGTATCTCTCTATCATTGTGTAGAATGGTCTGACTGTATCTCTCTATCATTGTGTAGAATGGTCTGACTGTATCTCTCTATCATTGTGTAGAATGGTCTGACTGTATCTCTCTATCATTGTGTAGAATGGTCTGACTGTACCTCTCTATCATCCTGTAGTATAGAATGACAGACTGACTTTTTGAGTCATTTTGAACAAAGTTAGTGTAATTTTAGAAAAGGCTTAGGTAATTTTGGAACTGTCTTGAGTCACTTTAATCTTTAATAACAACATTTCTTGTGCTCTTACATTTTGATCCTTCAGTTTGGGTCAAACACGGTGTTCTGGTTTGGTTCTACCTGTGCAGTTGGGTCCGTAGTATCCACGGCTGCACAGTTCGCAGGCTTTTCCTCTGAATCCTCTGAAGCACGTGCAGCTTCCTGAACCGTGCATTCCGTCGTCACAGGTCCCGTGGTTTCCACAAGGAGCCTCCAGACCTCCAGGACACACTGAAGACAGAGAACCGATGGTCTGAGAGGGAACTTTGTTCTACAACATTTATCAGATTAACAAACTGAGAACAGAACATTTCTGTCAGAACACCTGACCAAGCCTAAAACTGTTCATTCTGGATTATGGTCTGAGATTTAAAGACTGGAAGCAAGAAAGGGGAACGTCCCCTGTAGAAAGTTCTAGAGTAGACCCACCAACAAGAGATGTCAGTAAGTCTACTCTAGAACTTTCTACATGGGATGTTCTCCTCCATGGACTTCAAGGACCTGGAACTCTGGAGATATTCTCAGTATGAAGGTTGTTGATGGTAGAGATTTTTGTGTATTTTTGTGGCAGATTCATGAGTTTTGTGGTGATTTTGCTGCCGTTTTGTGATAATTGTTGGATTTTTATCATAAACTGGACTTCTTTCACCACAAACCATAAATTTGCAGACATTTTCGCCCTGCTACATCTCTACACTTTTTAAACGTATTTTTTCAAGCCACTTTATATTGCATTGTCTTACAGTGTGTCAATACTGCACTATTTCATCCTCATTTCTCATCCCTGTATATAAGTAAATATTATTATTATTATTATGATTTTACTATGATTTTATTTCTATTACTACCTTTATTGCTACGTAAACTACTGTGACAATGTGAATTTACTCATCTTGTCTTTTTGTGGTAATTTTGCATCTTTCTGTGGACATCTTGTCACTTTTTGTGGTACATTTACCTTTTTTGTGGTGATATTGTGTCCGTTTGTGCTGATTTAGTCTTTCTTTGGTAATTTTGGCAATTTGGTCTCTTTGTCTGGTAATTTTCCAGCTTCTGTAGTAATTGTAGTTTCAGTTTTACCAAACCTCAGATGTGTTTCTCCTCCTAAATGTCATGATTCTATCTGCTGGACTGATGAAGTTCTGAGGCTCAGAAACGATGGAAAAAGTTAATCAAAAAGTGATAAATCTGGACCCACCTCTACGGACTTCAAGGACCTGGAATGTTCTAAGTGAGACTAAACTTGAAGACTGGAAGCAGGAAAGGAAAACGTCCCCTGGAGAAAGTTCTAGAGTAGACCTACCGACAACTGGAGAAAGTTCTAGAGTAGACCTACCGACAACTGGAAAAGTTCTAGAGCAGACCTACAGACAACTGGAGAAAGTTCTAGAGTAGACCTACAGACAACTGGAAAAGTTCTAGAGTAGACCTACCGATAACTGGAGAAAGTTCTAGAGTAGACCTACCGACAACTGGAAAAGTTCTAGAGTAGATCTACCGACAACTGGAGAAAGTTCTAGAGTAGACCTACCGACAACTGGAAAAGTTCTAGAGCAGACCTACAGACAACTGGAGAAAGTTCTAGAGTAGACCTACAGACAACTGGAAAAGTTCTAGAGTAGACCTACCGATAACTGGAGAAAGTTCTAGAGTAGACCTACCGACAACTGGAGAAAGTTCTAGAGTAGACCTACCGACAACTGGAGAAAGTTCTAGAGCAGACCTACCGACAACTGGAGAAAGTTCTAGAGCAGACCTACCGACAACTGGAGAAAGTTCTAGAGTAGACCTACAGACAACTGGAAAAGTTCTAGAGTAGACCTACCGATAACTGGAGAAAGTTCTAGAGTAGACCTACAGACAACTGGAAAAGTTCTAGAGTAGACCTACCGATAACTGGAGAAAGTTCTAGAGCAGACCTACCGACAACTGGAAAAGTTCTAGAGTAGACCTACCGATAACTGTAGGAAGTTCTAGAGTATATCTACCGATAACTGGAGAAAGTTCTAGAGTAGACCTACAGACAACTGGAAAAGTTCTAGAGTAGACCTACCGATAACTGTAGGAAGTTCTAGAGTATATCTACCGACTACTCTGCAGTTGTCGGTAGGTCTACTCTAGAACTTTCTCCAGGGGACGTTCTCCTCTATGGACTTCAAGGATCAGAAATTGTCAAAGTGAGTCTTTTTGGAATCTGAGTCATTTTGATCAACAGGAAGCTGCAACATCACAAAATGTGTGAGAAGTGAATGAAGGTTCTTTATCATCGATTTTTACAGAACAGACAGGAACTATTCATTCGTTTGTGGAACTTGTATCAGAAAAGTTGTCAGGAGCTATTTTTTTGTGATTCTGGAAGAAAACTGAATAATTTTGGACAAATTTGTCAGTGTTATTAAAACAAATGAGTCATTTTGAACCATTTGGAGTAAACATTGTGACACTGCTGGGGTTCTGCAGTAGAACATGGTCCTCCTCACCCTGACAGTCCCGGCTGTAGTGGTTCTTGCAGCACTTATAGACCCAGGAGGGGAACCAGCATTTTCTCATGCACCTTCTCCGGTTGAAGGTGTCGTCCAGGTCGTCGTACCAGCGGCTGCGTCGGTATCCGTATCCGAATCCGTACCTGCTGCGGGAGTTTAAGCAGCGTTCTGTGGTTCCCTGGAGAACCCGGCAGAGACATTCATCTATACAGACTTCTGGTCTGGGCTGAGGTTCTGAAGTCTGAGACAGATCTTACCGTGTCGAAGTGTTTGAGGGGACACGACGGAGGCATGAAGCAGCTTCCACAGCGACCCTGAAACGTTCAACACGAGAACCTTCAGTCCAGGAACCAGAGCAGGGTTCTATAGGGCATTGTTTTGTACTATTTTCTGAGTTGTACTTTCTCTCAGCTATCACGGCTGTAAACAGCAGTAACAACAGTGGTACTAACTGTACTGATTACTATTGCAGTAATATCATTAGCAGTAGCATTAGCATTAGCAGTACTAACGTTGGAAGTTTTGTTCTCGATGCTGTCGCAGAACGCTCCGAGGCCCGGCGGCTCCAGCAGCTGGTCGATGCCGTAGGCCAAACCCTCGCTGAAGGACAGGAAACGCTCCACAACTCTGGCATCATTATCATTGATCAATACGGCACCCTGACCGCACACAGACACACAATCAATACGACTTCACAATACCAGCAGAGTCAGTGAAACACAACAACAACAGCACAGGAAGGTTGGAAAATGAGACAAAAAACTATGAGAATCAGACAAAAATTAGACACAAACAACAAAAATTCCACACAAATGACAAAAATTAGACACAAAATGACAGAAATTAGACAAAAACAACAAAAATTAGACACGCACAAAAATAATTTCTTAAAAAAACAACAAAAATTGACACAAAAAACAATAATTAGTTAAAAAACAACAAAAAATAAACAACCAACTAAAATTAGACACAAAATGACAGAAATTAACCAAAAAATTAAAAATATACGATAAAAAACTATGAAAATATAACACAAAACTACAAAAACGAGAAACAAATATATTAGAAATGAACGACAAAAGTGAGACAAAAAAACAAAAATGTGACACAAAATGACAAAAAAAAACAAACATGGTTCAAATAAGACACAGAACAACATAAAGAAGTTTGGTCTGAGTTTTTTCTCACCACGAGGCTTCGGTCACAGCGATACTTGATGGTCGATCCATGCATGGAGCGAAACGACGACGAAGAAGTGGGCTGACCCACAGTCGTCAGCTGCAAACACAAAAGAACACAATAACACACACACTGACACACACCATCATGCTGACTACATTAACCATCTGTACACGTCCTAAAGTTTCACAGAAAACACCCCAAAATGTCCATAACCCTTTGCGCTTCAGTGCGTCGTAGGTGTACCGCCGGCGGTACACCTACTAATTTGCATAGGAATTTCAAGAATGTCCGACGGCTGCAAACGCGATTATACAAACACTATACGCCGATGGAAAGCTTAGATTCTCATGAATCCGCCGGTATAAACCACTTTCAGATGTGATTACCACAGCGGGTGAGAAAAACACATTTGTCCGACAAAAACGAATATCCATCCATCCGTTCTCTATACACGGCTTCAACGCACACAGCGCGACTCACATTTCCGGGTTCATTATTACACACAGAAAAAAATATTCCACAAAAAACGGCCATAATCCAACCTTTTACATCCAGATGACACAAGCCAGTAAACTATTTTGTCCAAAACATGTCCTGAAGTCGGTATAAAATCCACGAATCGGTCATTTTCAAGGAAATGCACCTCGCGATGTGTGTCCAATATTCCCCGTATTTTTCGTCATTTTTTTAAATTTAAAAATAGAATATTAGCGATTTTTTGTACTGAAAACGGCTGGAATTGACTGAAGCTTAAAGGGATAACACATCAGAAAATGATTAAAAAAGAAAATTCTTCAGATTCACAGAAAACAGCCCAGAGGGTGAAACTGAAGCACAGTGGGTAAAAACGCTGCACCGATCATCTCTGACCCTCTGTCGAATCACCACCTCATCGCAGTGAAGACGTTTGAGTGTCTCAGTGATCCTGGGAGCTTTGTTGCCCTGGTAGGGTCTCTCAAGGAAAACTGTCCCTGAGGGAGGGACAGGACAAAGAACGATTCAGAAAACCTCGATGACAGGCCAAAGAGGAGAAGCTGCCACCTCACCAGGGTTTGAGAAACCAGGGCCTCTCCCTGGAGCCCTGAGGGGAGCTCAGCAGAGAGCGTCTGGTGGCCAAGCTTTGTGATCCCGTGGGGCTGGACATTGGAGAAAGCCTACGACAGATGCAGATGATGAAGTTCTGTTGGTTCCTCAGACCTTCAGCAGCACTGGAGCAGTTTGCAGCCGAGTGTGAAGAGGTAGGGATGAAGATCAGAACCTCCAAGTCTGAGGCCATGGTTCTGTGCTGGAAACCGGTGGATTGCTCCCTCTGGGTCAGGGAAGAACTGCTTCCTCAAGTGAAGGAGTTCAAGTATCTCAGGATCTTGTTCATGAGTGATGGAAAATGGAGCTAGAGATGAACAGGAGGATTGGTGCAGCGTCAGCAGTAATGAAGGCGTTGTACCGAACCATCGTGGTGAAGAAGGAGCTGAGCCTCTAGGAGAAGATCTCAGTTTACCGTCCATCTACATTCCAACCCTCACCGATGGTCATGAGCTCTGGGTAGAGACCCAAAGAATGAGATCATGGATACAAGCGTCTGAAATGAGCTTCCTCTGTAGTGTGTCTGGGCTCAGCCTTAGAGATAGGAGGAGAAGCAATGGTAAAAGTGGAAAAATGTGTAAAAATATTTCCATTTTCATTGCTTTGTGTCAGATGTTAGTTTTTAACCACTGTTTATCTGTTTTGTGGTTATTTCAGGTTTTTAGAAACTGTTTAATGCCTCTGATTTAAGATCAAAGGTTTTCAGAGACGCTGAACCTGATGACCTCAGATTTAATGATCCCAGATGAAGTTCTTCACGCAGTTTTAACAACTGTTTCCTTCTGGAACCAACATCATTAGCCACCACCTACTCTGGAGTTCCGGACGATGTGGGCCTTGATGGTTGCAGCCAGCTGGTCCCGGTGGTCTGGACTGGTCAGCCAGCGCTGCCTCTCAGCCGGCAGGGCCTCCAAAGCCCGGTCTGTGGGCCAGAACACAGTGAAGGGCTGGTGGATGGAGGTCTGCAGCACCGGCAGCATCCCGGAGTCCTGCAGGGTTCAAGCAGCACCAATTCATTTCAACTTTAGAACTCATATGTCTGAACCACCGGGGTCATATGGAGTATTACATGTACAGTACCGCTCACCAGTTAGAAAGGTTTTTTTAATGACAAAACAAACAAAAAGACTGAAAATGACAAAAAACAACAAAAGATTGAAAATGACAAAAAACAACAAAAAGATTAAAAATGACAAAAAAATGCTAGAAAAATACAAAAGGTTTGAAAATAACAAATAAATTGACCAAAAAACAACAAAAGATTGAAAATTACAAAACAATGACAAAAAGCAACGAAAATGACAAAAAAGAGAGAAAAAAAATACAAAAAGTTTGAAAATGGCCAAAAAATTGACAAAAAAAGATTGAAAACAACAAAAAACAGACAAAAAACAACAATAACATTAAAAACGACAAAAATGAGCAAAAAAAACAACAAAAAGATTAAAAATGACAAAAAGTTTGAAAATGGAAAAAAATGACAAAATGAGTAAAAAAATACAAAAACATTAAAAGTGCCAAAAAATCTTCTTTTTTGACATTTTAAGTGTTGTTTTCTGTCTCATTTTGTGTCGTTTTGTGTTTTGTCTGTGCCATGTTTAGGGTCCAACGGTGGAAGGAACCTCTTGGAATCCATGAGTTTATTTGTATTATTGCCTTATTCTTTTAGTTTAGTTCTACTTTCATTTCATTTTTAGCATTTTTTTTAAAGATTAAGATGTAAAATGAAGCAATTTTGATCAAGTATGACTTTAAACTCAGATTTAAATCATTTTCTCGACAAAATCAAATCTCACAGATGATGTGTTGAAGGACGGTTGGAAAGCTGAAAATCAAAGACTTCCCTTTGTCTCTAAGGTTTCTGGCTGATAGACGGGCTTCAGAGGTTTAAACGTAATAAAGTGTTTGATGGAGTTTGATCTCACCTCCACCAGTTTGTAGAAGCGTGTGTAGCCATAAAATGTAGCTGCTGAGGTGAAGTTCATCTAAACACAAAGAGACACGGATCAGCTGTGAGTTCATTTGTTCATCCTTCGAGGTTCCAGACTCGACTCACCGTCCGAGTCTGAAGCTTCGGTTTGTCCTTGAGGCTAAACGGCGTCAGCAGCTTATCAATTTGGTGAATGACTCCGTTGAAGGTGGTGTAGTCGCTCTTCACAATCCTCGAACTGTTGTTGATCCAAATGGAACCCTGCAGGAGGAAACAGCAGAACCTTCTCAGTCCTGGAGCTATGAACTGGGTCTATCTATGTCTGCACTAGGGCTGCAACAACGAATCGATAAAATCGATAATAATCGATTATTAAATGTCATGTTGCGGTTGCGGAGCCGTCTACTTCAGCTGCAGAGCGAGTTGAACAGAGCGAGGTGGAGGCAGAGCAGAGGAGGTATTTTCAAAGGGAAGTAAATTCAACAAATGAAACATGACCAGCACGGAGAAAACAGTTTGACCGAAGTCCTCAAAAGTATGGCAGCATTTCACGCTTCACAAAACAAAGACATGCTGCGTGTCCACTACATGCGAATGCACGCATCTGAAAATCGCACTGATGCCAGATGGTCACGAGCGGGCCGCTATGTGGTCACATGACTGCAGTAGGGGCAAGACCGATTTGTGGCACTGGCAGCTAGAAGTGACACTTTTTGTGGCACCGCCGGATGCCACGGTTAATGCCACTGTTTGGGTGAGATGCCACTGCTGCAGCGGCATTTCCAGTGGCCTCTGGAGATGCCAGCAGAGATGCCACGGTTAATGCCACTGTTTAGAGGATACCACGGTTAATGCCAGTACTTTTACCGCTGCTTAGGTGAGATGCCACGGTTAATGCCACTGTTTAGAGCACATGTGTCAAACTCAAGGCCGGCGGGCCATATCCGGCCCGTAATACAATTATATCCGGCCCCCGAGATTATTTTACATCGATTTATTATCATTGTTATTAATGGCCCGACGATACGAAGCGCTGATAACACACAAACTACAGATCCCATAATGCAGTGCAACAGCTGCCTTGCCGAATGATAGGTTACCTGGGAACAGACCCGGCTTCCGTATCGCTGCCACCCGCTGTCCGCTCCGAATGAGACGGAGCGCCCCTATAGCAGACAACGTGGGAGCTGCAGTTTGATCAAACAAATGCAGTAGTAATGTAGGTCATCATTTTTTGAATATTTTTTGACATTGCAGATGTATTCTGCGGGCCGGGTCGGACCCCTGGCGGTCCGGTACGGGTCTGCGTCCGTACGTGTGACCCCTCTGCACCAGGGGTGAAAGCAGTTTTAAATTCTTGCCGGAACTATTAGTAATAGTTCCGGACCGTTCCGGCTTACTTTCACCCCATTCCGTCGATGCTAACCATTGTAAATCCTGTTGAAAGTTTTTCAGCCAATCACAAGAACGTGTGGAATTTCAGGTGTAATTTATTGCTCGCCCCAGTGCAATAAATCAAGCGCACCTATTGGCTATTGGCTGCTACTGGCCATAACAATCGCTGTGTTACGGAAGTAGACACGCATGCGCACTCACGTACTGCTGAGTGAACTCCGGTCGATATCTATGGATAGCAGGCAGGCCGGGCGGCGTACCGGCGTACCCATAGATACCGGTGGAAGAGCGGCGTACCGCCAGCAGATCTTTTCCCGGAACTGCGTTCCGCCACCAGATCTTTTGCCGGTACGCAGTTCTGGATCGTTCCGGCTTACTTTCACCCCTGCTCCGCACACAGTATACATTACAAGTAATACTCTGAACCTGCATGCATACATACGCTTACGTTCATACGTGCATTCAAGTTGAAGCTCACATTGTGAGAGACGCAGCTTGCAAGCGGTGCCGCTGCTCATTTCTCAGTACAAGGACAAGTTTACGGGATTGCTGTGGGAGTTTGAGAAACGATTTCAGTTCTTTAGCGAGCTCCAGACAGAATTGGCAGTTTTTCGTTCACCATTCACAGTGGAAGCTTCTGATGTGCCCTCTGACATACAACTTGAAATAATGGATTTGCAGTGTGATGTAGACCTGAAGGACAGATTTGCCTCTGTGGGCTTGGAAACATTTGATCAGCGTCTCCTTCCAGGCTACCCTAAATTAACAGCACTGGCTGCAGAAATGTTGTGCACGTTTGGGACGACCTAACTTTGTGAGCAAGTTTTCTCAGTAATGAACATTAATAAAACAAAACTCACACATAAGCTCTTCACTGACACGCTGAAGCTGCTGCTGCTCAGGATGCCTGATATTGATGCACTTGTGCAGGCTAAAAGATGTCACGTTTCAGGAGCAAATAGAAGCCAGAATAAATCCTGTAAAATGCTGCTTTAAACATTGTTGCCCTAGGGAAAAAAAACAGCTGCTAAATGAAAACTTTCTGCAGTAAATACTGTGAAACTCAGTGTTGGTCATCAGATGCACTACAGAAGTGTTTGGTTGAGTGGAATATTATTTCTAATAGATGCATCCATGTTATGTTGTAGTTTTTTTATCTATATTTTACATTTTCTACATAAACAAGGCGGGTGACAGCTTTACTTTAACTGTCTGTATAAAATAGCTGCTGCTGAAGATTTAAAGGTGTGCAGAGTTCATTTAGGTGTTCAATTACTTTCCAGATGTGGAAAACGGACTTCAAAAAATTTCTACATCTTGATAAGTTTGATTTGTTTTTTAAATTCCAGGACTATGTTTTTAAGTTCCACACCTGTGACTAAATATGTTGTGCCATTGTACAATCACTGTGATCAGTTGTAATGCACACAAATAAATGTTAAACTGAGTCATAGTGTTGTTGAAATTGCATTTACTTTAATCTCTGGTTGTTTCTAATATAATTTTAAAAGGACAGTTCATTACATATAAAGATTTTTCTCATAGACTTGTTCTCCTTTGCACTAAAACGTCAGAGAAACTTAGACTTATTGTTACTTCTCAGTAATTTTGCTGTAAGTTTACTGGTCCCTTTGAGATCAAATGAGGCCGTATGCGGCCCCTGGACCAAAATGACTTTGACACCCCTGTTCTAAGGACATCAGAAGAAACCAGATCCTCACTGACTGCTGGGAGACTCCACAGACAGAACATCAGCATCTTCAGCATCTGGACCAGCAGGATGCTGCTCATGGAAACTGAAGGGGATTAAATGCTTAAATATATTTAAGTATTTTGCAATGAAATATATTTCAACTGTGTTCAAAAAATGAATTGAATTGCTGAAGCCAGAAGTAAATGTTCCTCTAATATCAGACCAGTTTGATCAGACACTGCTGATGTTGGAGAAGATTTCTGTTTATTACCTGACAGGCAGAAGAAGAGCTCACCTGTATTCAGGTTCTGAGTACAGCTGACATGAAATATTCTCTCATTAATCAGTGATAATGTTCAGCGTACAGAAGTCCTGGTGATCACATTAAAGTGTGGTGATGTTTGTGTGTGTGTCAGACTATAAACCTCTGGATGTTGAAGGACAAACATCAGGGACGTACAGTGGGTATAAAGAGTCTACAAAATCTGACTCCCCCTACAACTTCTCTCCTGTGACGACTACATACTTGATCCTTCACACAGCAGCAGCAGAGGTACAGATGTTGTAGCTGAGAAAGTTTGGAGAAAGTTTGTCACTTATTGCATTCCCAAAATAGTAGGGAGTCAGATTTTGTTAAGTGGCCCAGAAAAATCTGACTCCAGATTTTATTTCATATCATACAATCTGCACAGTTAACTCAACCTGCATATTTCTGTTAAAGTCCTAGTTTTGAAAAAGTCTGTCTGTTCTTAATCTGCCATACTGAGATCATTTAGCCCCTTATTTTATTATTCTGTTCTTACAGACTGTAATTTACTAGGTTATTTTTTAAAAAATGTTGTAATTAGGTGTTTTAGCTGTTGTAGCAAATAATTTCCCAGGTGTGGGATAAATAAAGAAATTCAATTCTATTATATTGTTAACTGGCCCAATAAAAATAACAACAATAACAAATGCCGCGATACCGCGAGCAGCGGAGCCTCGGCAGCAGCCGACCACGCGAGTTTCATGTTGCGGTGACGGACTGGCTTGGCTCTGTGCCAAATCAAAATTTCAAAATCATCTGGCGGGCCAGATATTATTCCTGACAGGCCAGTTTTGCTCCGCGGGCCGCCAGTTGCCGACCACTGCTCTAAACAGTGGCGTTAACCGTGGCATCTCTACTGGCATCTCCAGAGGCCACTGGAAATGCCGCTGAGGCAGTGGCATCTCGCCCAAACAGTGGCATTAACCGTGGCATCCGGCGGTGCCACAAAAAGTGTCACTGCTCGCTGCCAGTGCCACAAATCGGACCTGCTGTCTCTCCGTGACCGCGCTTTCAGCTTGACGGTCCGGTAGAAGAGTCTGACAAAGACAGCGGCTGGGCCGCAAACTTTCTCTATTATTTTGAAAACACTTCAGGGAAAAGTATTTCTAAAGCATTTGAGGTGAGAAATAATCTGTGCAGCAGCTGAACCTGTGCTGGTTTTAGTTCACCGACGGCTAGTTTAGATGTTTAAGGACAGTAGAAGAGTCTACTTTATAAAAATGAGCTGCAGGTAAACACACCGGATCACAGCTGGAAACGCACCAACCGGCCACATGTGATGTGTCGCATCTAGTGGACACGCTCCTTAAGTCACTGCATTATCCTACATTTGTTCCGTTTTAAAGTGAGGAAACGTAACATCAGTCTCTCTGGTAGCTTGTCTGATGCTAGGGTTAGCTTATTAACTGATTAATGACAGAGATGGGGCGTGTGACTGTGAGAGGTTTTATTTCACTTTCATCAGCTTAAGCAGGGTTTGAATATGCATTACAAATAAATGGAACTTGCACACTATAGTGGTAATAATTTGAAGATTAAGCCTCAAGTTTTAATTTTCTGACAACATCTGAGTGAAGACATTGGTCTGTGTTGGAGTGAGGCAGGATGAATTACATTAACAGGCTTTATGATGAGAAAGACATCATTTCCACCACAGCAGGCAGCTGACTGACTGAGTGCATCCTCAGCATGACCGTCACTGACATGAGGCCTCTGATGGTTGAAGACAAAGGCTTCACTACAATCATCTTATTTGTTCTGTCATTCCAAATCTTCTATTTCTGAATGAAGAAGTAGAAATTAAATTTTTTTTATCCGATTCATCGATTAATCTAAAAAATAATCGGCCGATTAATCGATTATTAAAATAATCGTTAGTTGCAGCACTAGTCTGCACCATGGCTCCACATGGAGAAGAAGTGAACAGAGGAAGATAAACATGATGGATGCTGGAGAACATTCTTTGGTCAGATGAAGATCAATGAGTTGGGCTCAGATGGAGTCCAGATGTTTGGTGAGAACCTGACCAGGACTACCACAGTGGATGGATGGTCCTGATGGTGAAGCATGGAGGTGAATCCTCCTGTTAACTAACCTATAAACCTACACTTACTGCTGATCGATAAATCGATCAGTTCTGTGGTTCATCATTGTGTGTGTTTGTTACCTTCTGCAGGTTGAAGTAGATCATGTGACCTGACACTGATACGACTTTCTCGGTGGTTTTCAGGTCACTGACGGTCAACTTCTCACAGGTGACGATGTGGTACTGAACCAGAAGATTGAGTCGACCCGACTCCTTCCATTCATCCACCTGAACCCACAGGAACACACATCAGGTGTTACAGTTCCATAGATGTTCTGTATCAGGTGTAGTGACGGTGTGGTTACTGGTGTAGTGACGAGTGACGGTGTGGTTACAGGCATAGTGACTAGTGACGGTGTGGTTACAGGCGTAGCGATGGTATGGTTACAGGCGTAGCGACGGGATGGTTACAGGTGTAGTGACGTGTGTTTACAGGTGTAATGACGGTGTGGTAACAGGTGTAGTGACTAGTGATGGTGTGGTTACAGGCATAGTGACGGTGTGGTTACAGGTGTAGTGACGAGTGACGGTGTGGTTACAGGCGTCGTGACGGTGTGGTTACTGGTGTAGTGATGGTGTGGTTACAGGTGTAGTGACGGTGTGGTTACTGGTGTAGTGATGGTGTGGTTACTGGTGTAGTGACGGTGTGGTTACTGGTGTAGTGATGGTGTGGTTACTGGTGTAGTGACG
Organism: Acanthochromis polyacanthus; assembly: GCF_021347895.1. NCBI lineage: Eukaryota > Metazoa > Chordata > Actinopteri > Pomacentridae > Acanthochromis > Acanthochromis polyacanthus. The sequence continues at coordinate 801,548 of NC_067117.1, forward strand.
GTGTGGTTACAGGTGTAGTGACGGTGTGGTTACAGGTGTAGTGATGGTGTGGTTACAGGTGTAGTGACGGTGTGGTTACTGGTGTAGTGATGGTGTGGTTACAGGTGTAGTGATGGTGTGGTTACAGGTGTAGTGACGGTGTGGTTACAGGTGTAGTGATGGTGTGGTTACAGGTGTAGTGACGGTGTGGTTACTGGTGTAGTGACGATGTGGTTACAGGCGTCGTGACGGTGTGGTTACTGGTGTAGTGATGGTGTGGTTACAGGTGTAGTGACGGTGTGGTTACTGGTGTAGTGACGATGAGGTTACAGGCGTCGTGACGGTGTGGTTACTGGTGTAGTGATGGTGTGGTTACAGGTGTAGTGACGGTGTGGTTACAGGTGCAGTGACGGTGTGGTTACAGGTGTAGTGACGGTGTGGTTACAGGCGTCGTGACAGTGTGGTTACTGGTGTAGTGACTAGTGACGGTGTGGTTACAGGCGTAGTGACGGTATGGTTACAGGCATAGTGACTAGTGACGGTGTGGTTATAGGTGTAGTGACTAGTGACGGTGTGGTTACAGGCATAGTGACGGTGTGGTTACTAGTGTAGTGACGTGTGTTTACAGGTGTAGTGACTAGTGACGGTGTGGTTATAGGTGTAGTGACTAGTGACGGTGTGGTTACAGGCATAGTGACGGTGTGGTTACTAGTGTAGTGACGTGTGTTTACAGGTGTAGTGACTAGTGACGGTGTGGTTACAGGCATAGTGACGTTGTGGTTACAGGGGTAGTGACGGTGTGGTAACAGGTGTAGTGACGAGTGATGGTGTGGTTACAGGCGTAGTGACTAGTGATGGTGTGGTTACAGGCGTAGTGATGGTGTGGTTACTGGTGTAGTGACTGTGTGATTACAGGTGTAGTGACGGTGTGTTTCACTCACGGTGGTCTGGTTGTTGGTTTCCTCCACAGGAACAAACACCGTGTACGGACCGTCACCATAGATCCGGGTGTCAGACTTCTGAACAGGAAACAGTGAGTTTAAACTGATCCTCTATCAGTTCAGTACCTGGAAACTTCAGTCAGGAATTAGCTGCTATTCAGAACATTTAAAAAAAAGTATTTTCTGCCCCAAATACTAAAACCAAAACCTGCCGGTGCGTTAAAACACATCTTTAGAAATTATCACATCATTTATCCTCCCAAAACTGTACTGCAGATTTCTGTCTTGGTCGTTTTGTGTCTTGCTTTGATAGTTTTGTGTCGCTTTGGTTGTTTTGCATCTCAATTTGGTTGTTTTGTGTCTTGTTTTGGTTGTCTTGTGTCTCGTTTAGGTCGTTTAGCGTCTCGTTTAGGTCATTTTGTATCTCGTTTAGGTCGTTTTGTCTCTCGTTTTGGTCGTCTTGTGTCTCGTTTAGGTTGTTTTGTGTCTCGTTTAGGTCGTTTCACGCCTTGTTTAGGTCGTTTTGCGTCTCGTTTAGGTCATTTTGCATCTCGTTTAGGTCGTTTTGCATCTCGTTTAAGTCGTTTAGCGTCTTGTTTAGGTCGTTTTGCATCTCGTTTAGGTCTGTGATGATCTGTGTGTTAAATTTTCAGAAGGTTTCTGGGTTGAATCAGCGCTACTCACCATCATCATGGATTTAAAGAAATTGAACTGAGGCTGTCGGGAAATCTCCTGCAGAACAGAAACACAGTGTGAGGGGGCGGGGCCTATGGCTGAAAGTGTGATGTCAGAGGTCATGTGACTCACGGTGTGGGTGGATCCTCGGCAGTCGAGGCCGTCACCGATGTAACCAGACCGGCAGGTACAGTTCCTCTGCCCCTGACCCAGGTACTCACAGCGAGCGGATCTATGGCAGCCGCCATTATCCTGCAGACAAACCGACCAATCACATCACAGCGCTGACCTCAGCAGGTTTTCCTTTTCTGTGACATCACTGGTGATGTTTCTGACGCCTCTACAGCACAGAACATCAGCTCCCCTCGTCTTCATGTACCCTTCAGAGAAGAAACAGGCAGGACTACCACAGTGGATGCAGAGGAAACGGAAGAGTGTAACCCGCCTGTTGTCCTCATTTATGGGCACCAAAAAATGTTGGTTCTTTGTCTGAAAAAAATCCAAAAATTCAGCAAAAAAATTCCCCAAATTCCTGAACATTTCGAAAACCTTCAAGAAGAAAATTCCAGTAATTCCTTAAAAGTTTACCCTAAAAGTTTTATTTAAAAAAATAAATTTGGCAAGAAAATTCAAGGAAACATTTTCAAAAAATGAATAAAAATCTTCCAAAAAATCCTAAAAATATCTAAAGTGATTCCATATATATCAGTAAAACTTCTGATATTCTCTTAAGAACATTCACATAAAAATCGAAATTGACTTTTTCCCCGAATGTTCTTAAAGAAACATTTTTTTTAGCATTTCTTTTGTTGCACCAAAAGATGTTTACCAAAAAATGTTGAAGATGTGGAAGTTTTCACTGTGAAAATATATATTTTTACACATTTTCAAATTTTAAAATGGGTCGATTTGACCTGCAGGATGACAAGAGGGTTAATTGTCTCTTATCTTGTCTCTTAATACGGGACCTTTAGAACTTACTCTTGTAAAAAAGGAAAGCGAGGCTGAGGGTACAGCAGGAGAACGTACCGTTCTGCAGGGGTTCACTGGGTAGCAGTACCAACCAGAACCCTGGAAGCCCAGCCGACACCTGCAGGCCGTCTGAGGAACCAAGCAGAACATCACAAATCAACTTCTACTGTGTTTACAGCAGCAGAAATATCAGTATTTATTGTAGAGTTCTGGTATTATTTCTGACAAAATAACAGAAATAAGTATGATTTTATACAATCCCCCAAAAACTAATTTTAATACTGATCTAACATAAAATATATAGTTTAAAGACTTCTTCTCTGTTAGTTGAAAGAAAAATGTTTGTATGACGGGTAAAAAATGGCAAAAAGTCCTAAAACATTTTTAAAAAACAGCCTGAATGTTTTGTTATTCATAACAACAAAAACAACGATAGGGCAAATCTGTAAACAACATACATGTTGAAAATATGCATTTTTACGAAGAGTTGTTTTGGTTTTGTTTTATTTTTTGGATGTATGTTGGATATATGATGGATGTATGATGGATGTATGTTGGATATATGATGGATGTATGTTGGATATATGATGGATGTATGATGGATGTATGATGGATGTATGATGGATGTATGTTGGATGTATGATGGATGTATGTTGGATGTATGATGGATGTATGATGGATGTATGATGGATGTATGTTGGATGTATGATGGATGTATGATGGATGTATGATGGATGTATGTTGGATGTATGATGGATGTATGATGGATGTATGATGGATGTATGTTGGATGTATGATGGATGTATGATGGATGTATGATGGATGTATGTTGGATGTATGATGGATGTATGATGGATGTATGTTGGATGTATGATGGATGTATGATGGATGTATGTTGGATGTATGTTGGATGTATGTTGTATGTATGATGGATATATGTTGTATGTATGATGGATGTATGTTGGATGTATGATGGATGTATGTTGGATGTATGTTGGATGTATGTTGGATGTATGTTGTATGTATGATGGATATATGTTGTATGTATGATGGATGTATGTTGTATGTATGATGGATGTATGTTGGATGTATGTTGGATGTATGTTGTATGTATGATGGATATATGTTGTATGTATGATGGATGTATGTTGGATGTATGTTGGATGTATGATGGATGTATGTTGTATGTATGATGGATGTATGTTGGATGTATGTTGGATGTATGACAGTCAGACATGTAAAAACATAACATTACAGAGTGAAAGCAGCCTGACATGTTCCTCAGCAGCAGCCGTGTTCCTACCATGTTGGGTCCTGTCCTGATGCAGTCTGCTGACTGGTGGCAGCCTCCGTTGTTGAACAGACATCCGTCCGCCTCTGAGGACAGACAGCAGATTAAACACCAGCGCAGATAAAATGTGTTTTTACATCTTCAGCTTTAGAGGAAAACAATCTCCCGAAAAGATCTAAACTGTAAAAAACACAATCACTGAACCTCAAACGTCCAGAAGGTCCTGGAACCAATCATCTGCTGTCAGAACTTCTCCAACTCTGAGCTCAAAGCCTGAACATGGTTCTGTTCTACAACTCAGCCAAAAATAGTTCAGACCAACAGGATTCTGAGGTTCTGGTTCCTCAAGAGAACCAGGAAGAACCTCCAGGTCTGGAAGAGAGGTCCACCAGATGAGATAGCTAGGTAGATGTCAGGAGGTTCTGGTTCTAGTTCTGGTTATTGTCTAGGTTCTAGTTCTGGTTCTGGTCCTTGTCTAGGTTGTGGTTCTAGTTCTGGTTCAGATTCAGATTTTGTTTGTGGTTCTGGTTTTGAAGGTTCAGGTTCTGGTTCAGGTTCTGTTTCTGTCTAGGTTCTGGTTGTGGGTCACGTTTTGGTTTTGGTTCTGGTTCTGGTTCTTGTCTAGGTTCATGTTCTGGTTCTGGTTCAGGTTCATGTCTAGGTTCTGGTTCTCATCTAGGTTTTGGTTCAGGCTCTGGTCTAGGTTCTTGTCTATTTTCAGGTTCAGGTTCTGGTTCATGTCTAGGTTCTTGTCAAGGTTCTGGTTCATGTCTAGGTTTTAGTTCTGGGTCTGGTCCAGGTTCTTGTCTAGGTTCTGGTTCTGATCTACGTTCATGTCTAGGTCCAGGTTCTGGTCCAGTCTACCTACCCAGGCAGACCACTCCGTCTCCAGTGTATCCTTCCTTACAGCTGCAGGTTCTTTCTCCGGCTGAAACCGATTGACAGACGGCGAATTCAGAACAACCTCCATTGGACCGAGAACACAGATCCAGTTCTGAGAGAACAGGAGAGACAGAACACGTGATGATGTATGATGGATGTATGATGGATCTATGTTATCTGTATGTTGTCTGTGTGTTCCATGTATGTTCTTTGTATGTTGTCTATATGTTTGTATGTTATCTGAATGTTGTCTGTATGTTTGTATGTTGTCTGTATGATGCATGTATGTTGTCTGTATGTTGTCTGTATGATGCATGTATGCTGTCTGTAGGATGCATGTATGTTGTCTGTATGTTTGTATGTTGCAAGTATGTTGCCTGTATGATGTCTGTATGTTGTCTGTATGATGCATGTATGCTGTCTGTATGATGCATGTATGTTGTCTGTATGATGCATGTATGTTGTTTGTATGTTGCAAGTATGTTGCCTGTATGTTGTCTGTATGTTGTCTGTATGATGCATGTATGTTGTCTATATGATGCATGTATGCTGTCTGTATGTTGCCTATATGTTGTTTGTATGTTGCCTGTATGTTGTTTGTATGTTGCAAGTATGTTGCCTGTATGGTGCATGTATGTTGTCTGTATGATGCATGTATGTTGTGTTGTACTTTTGCAGTAGGTCCCGTTTCCCTCATATCCAGCCACACAGAGGCAGGCAGCAGCTGATCCTTGAGGTCCAGTGATGCAGCTGCAGGACAAACAATCCACACATCAAGAATATGTTTAACACGACAGTTCCATCCATACGTCAAGATCATGTTTGACAAGCCAGTTCCATTCACACGGAAAGATCATGTTTATTCTGACTTACTTTGCATTCTCGTCACAAACTCCTCCACAGGCGTCGTCCTTGATCTCTGAGACACAGGTCAGGTGAGTTCAGGTGAATCAGAACACAGAGTGCTGACAGGTGTGTGTGTGTGTTTGTGTGTCTCACCTGCAGAGCATGAAGCTCCTCTCCAGCCTTTATAACACACACACCTGCCGCTACCTGCCAGACCATCGTCACACTTCCCATGATTGCACACACACTCTAGAAGAAACACACCCCTGATGAAGATTGGATGGCTGCAGGTACAGGAAGATTCATAGTAGCACTAATCAGGATGTCTAGAAGGAGTCATAGTTCCACTAATCAGGAGGTCTAGAAGGAGTCATAGTTCTACTAATCAGGAGGTCTAGAAGGAGTCATAGCTCCACTAATCAGGAGGTCTAGAAGGACTCATAGTTCCACTAATCAGGAGGTCTAGAAGGAGTCATAGTTCCACTAATCAGGAGGTCTAGAAGGAGTCATAGCTCCACTAATCAGGAGGTCTAGAAGGAGTCATAGTTCCACTAATCAGGAGGTCTAGAAGGAGTCATAGTACCACTAATCAGGAGGTCTAGAAGGAGTCATAGTTCCACTAATCAGGAGGTCTAGAAGGAGTCATAGTTCCACTAATCAGGAGGTCTAGAAGGAGTCATAGCTCCACTAATCAGGAGGTCTAGAAGGAGTCATAGTTCCACTAATCAGGAGGTCTAGAAGGAGTCATAGTTCCACTAATCAGGAGGTCTAGAAGGAGTCATAGCTCCACTAATCAGGAGGTCTAGAAGGAGTCATAGTACCACTAATCAGGAGGCCTAGAAGGAGTCATAGCTCCACTAATCAGGAGGTCTAGAAGGAGTCATAGTTCCACTAATCAGGAGGTCTAGAAGGAGTCATAGTTCCACTAATCAGGAGGTCTAGAAGGAGTCATAGCTCCACTAATCAGGAGGTCTAGAAGGAGTCATAGTTCCACTAATCAGGAGGTCTAGAAGGAGTCATAGCTCCACTAATCAGGAGGTCTAGAAGGAGTCATAGTTCCACTAATCAGGAGGTCTAGAAGGAGTCATAGTTCCACTAATCAGGAGGCCTAGAAGGAGTCATAGTAGCACTAATCAGAGCATATATGTTTAAATTTCTACAGATTTTGTGTTGCTCACTGGAGGAACAGTTGACTCCGTATCGTCCTGCCTCACAGTCCTCGCAGGCAGTGCCATGGAAACCCTCGTAGCAACGGCACTCCCCATTGCCGTGGTTACCGTCCTGACACTCGCCGTGATTGGAGCACCAGCTGCCGTCATCTCCGGGGCATTTGAAGCACTCGTGACCGTAGAAACCAGGACAGCAGGTGTGATCCTGCAGACACACCGGGGCAGGGTTAGTCTGATGGAGAACAGGCTGATAGATCCTAACACTGACTCTGTTCTCTTCAGAACAAACGACAGAACCCAGCAGAGAGAAAATGCACAAACAGGAGAGTTTACTAGAAAAAATAAACAGCTGGAAACATCTCAACAGTCACAGTGATGTCATTTAGAAGAATCTTTGATTTTAGACAAACTTTAAGCCGTTCTGGACCAATCGGGTGAAGATGGAGAATAATGGGGTTCTCATGAGAACTAATTATTATTATGGATGCTATATAATATCCATCCATCCATTTTCTTCCGCTTATCCGGGGTCGGGTTGTGGAGGCAGCAGGCGAAGCAGATCGTTCCAGGCATCCCTCCCCCCAGCAATGCTTTCCAGCTCTTCCTGGGGGATCCCGAGGCGTTCCCAGGTCAAACGAGATATATAATCCCTCCAGCAAGTTCTGGGTCTACCCCAGGGTCTCCTACCAGACGGACGTGCTCGGAAAACCTCCAAAGGAAGTCTCCCTGGAGGCATCCGAATCAGATGGCCAAACCACCTCAACTGGCTCCTTTCGATGCGAAGGAACAGCGGCTCTACTCCGAGCTCCCTCCGGATGTCTGAACTCCTCACCCTATCTCTAAGGCTGAGTCCAGCCACCCGACGGAGGAAGCTCATTTCGGCCGCTTGTATCCGTGATCTTGTTCTTTCGTTCACTACCCAGAGCTCATGACCAAAAGTGAGGGTTGGAACGTAGATGGATGGTAAATCGAGAGCTTCGCTTTACGGCTCAGCTCCTCTTCACCACGACGGTTCGGTACAACGCCTGCATTACTGCTGACGCCACACCAATCCGCCTGTCCATTTCTCGGTCCATTTTCCCATCAATCGTGAACAAGATCCTGAGATACTTGAACTCCTTCGCTTGGGGAAGCAACCCCCCCCCAACCCAGAGGGAGCAACCCACCAGTTTCCGGCAGAGAACCATGGCCTCGGACTTGGAGGTGCTGATCTGAATCCTGGAGGTCACAGTCTGAGGACGCCAACAACACCACATCATCCGCAAAAAGCAGAGAAGCGATCCTGAGGCTCCCAAACCGAAAACCCTCCCCACCACCACTGCGCCTTGAAATCCTGTTCATGAATACCACAAACAGGATTGGAGACAAGGGCAGCCCTGGCGGAGTCCAACACCCACCGGAAACGTGTCTGACTGTGAAGTCAAACTTGAATGTGTGTGTGTGTGTGTGTGGCTGTCGGTGTTGCTGGTGGCTGACGGCACTCATGGGCACAGGTGGGTTGATCACCTCACAGCGTGGCTTCGTTTCACAGGTGTTTTAAATGTTGGTTGATTAGCGGCACACAAAGAAACAGCACTCGCAGAGTCGCGTAGCCTGCTAAGCCTGCTGAGAGTCCGGAGAGGCAGCCGGTAAGAGTTTAATCACTCTCTTTTAGCGAGTCGGGTTTGCGGTGTGAAGCTGAGGTTGGTGTGTGTTAGGTTTCTGATTGTTTGCGTGAGTGTTTAAATGTTTGTGTGGCACACGGCCTCTGTCTTTGAATGAATGAATGAATGAATGAATGGATGTATTTGTGATTTTGTCCCATAGTTTTTGTTATGCGCAGTGGATGGATTGAGTCAGATTGACGGAGTTTATGCGCAGATGTAAATCTAAATGTTAATTGATTACTGTGGAAGTTGTGTGTGCGTGTGTTTGGACTGTAAGATTTATAATAATTTTGCTAAGATGATTACCTATATTTAAAATGAAATTAGTGTATTTAACAGGGTGAATTGTTATATTATTTACATGTTTTATTCTGTTGGTTTGTTGTTTAGACATGTGCTTTGTGTTTCTTCAGGTTTATCACCTGAGCGGCCAATAAGCAGCCATAACTAAATGAAATGAAACATTTTTAATTCCAATTAAAAGAAGAAAAAAAATGGAAAAAGACTGCCTGGCCTGAGTGAATTCCTGCATGACCCCGGACCTTTAAAACAAAACTTCCTTTTCAAGTTAGGAAGAGCAGGCTGTAGAGGAATAACTTGACACTGACTAAATGCCGAGTATGTGGACACAGCTCTCACTTTGGTCATACAGGGACTGAACGGCTAGTAGCAACAAGCTCGGTACCCCATACTCCCACTGCGCCTCCCACAGAGCCCCTCGGGGGACATGGTCATAGGCCTTCACCAGGTCCACAAAACACGTAGACTGGCAGGTCAAACTCCCATGACCCCCTCAGCAGCTCCCACAAGCTTAAAGATCTGATCCACCGTTCCACGACCGGGACGGAATCCGCATTGCTCCTCCTGAATCAAGGTTCGACTATCGGTCAGATCCTCCCTTCCAGCACCCTAGAGTAAACTTTCCCGGGGAGGCTGAGAAGTGTGATACCATGATAGTTGGCACACACTCTCCGGTCCCCCTTTTTGAAAATAGGGACCACCACCCCGATCTGCCACTCCACAGGTACTGTACCCAATGCCCACGCAACATTGTATAGAAGTGTCAACCAAGACAGTCCAACAATGTCCAGAGCCTTCAGCATCTCGGGGCGAATCTCGTCCACACCTGGCGCCTTGCCACAAAGGAGCTTCTTAACTACCTCGGCCACCTCTGCCCCGGATATGGACAAAGATCCCCCCGAGTCTTCAGGCTCTGCCTCCTCCATAGAGGACAGGTTTATCGGCTTCAGGAGTTCCTGGAAGTGCTCTTTCCACCACTCGACGATATTCCCAGTGCGGGTCAACAGTTCTCTACCCCGACTGTACACAGAATGAGCGAAGCCCTGCCTCCCCTTCCTGAGGTGCCGAACGGTTTGCCAGAACTTCCCCAAGGCCGACCAAAAGTCCTTCTCCATGGCCTCCCCGAACTCCTCCCACACCCGAGTTTTAGCTTCCACAACTGCTGCCCTTTTGGCCAGCCGGTACCCCTTCAGCTGCTTCGGGAGACCCCCGAGCCAGCCAGGCCTGAAAAGCCTCCTTTTTCGGCCTGACGGCCTCCCTCACCTCTGGTGTCCACCAGCGGGCCGCCACGACAGGCACCAGTGACCTTCAGACCACAGCTCCTAGCAGCTGCTTCTGCAATGGAGGCTTTGAGCATGGACCACTATATTTATATTAGAGTCAAATCATGTGATAAAAACTGTGAACTTCCATCCTAGAGTGAGAAGTACAACTACAATGTTAGTACAGTGTTACTACAATGTTACTATAGAGTTGCGACAGTGTTACTACAGTGTTTATACAGTGTTACTAGTTGTGTTAGTACAGTGTAACTATAGCATTACTACAGTGTTACTACAGTGTTAGTACAGTGTTGTTACAGTGTTAGTACAGTGTGACTACAGCGTTACTACAGTGTTAGTACAGTGTAACTACAGCATTAGTGCAGCGTTGCTACAGTGTTAGTACAGTGTGACTACAGCGTTACTACAGTGTTAGTACAGTATAACTACAGCATTAGTGCAGCATTGCTACAGTGTTAGTACAGTGTGACTACAGCGTTACTACAGTGTTAGTACAGTATAACTACAGCATTAGTGCAGCGTTGCTACAGTGTTAGTACAGTGTGACTACAGCATTAGTGCAGCGTTGCTACAGTGTTAGTACAGTGTGACTACAGCATTAGTGCAGCGTTGCTACAGTGTTAGTACAGTGTGACTACAGCGTTACTACAGTGTTAGTACAGTATAACTACAGCATTAGTGCAGCATTGCTACAGTGTTAGTACAGTGTGACTACAGTGTTACTACAGTGTTGCTACAGTGTAACATAGCGTTAATGCAATGATACTACAGTGTTGCTACAGCATTAATACAGCATTAGTACAGTGTTACTGCAATGTTAGTACAGTGTTACTACAGTGTTGGTAGTTGTGTAGGGGACCATCAGACCGTGGTCATTCGGAGACACTTGATGACGCAGCCTGGCTTTGACGAAATCCTGGCTCTGACCCGTTTCCTGTATCTGCAGTTGGAGCGCATGTTGGCAGGAAACTGTTCTCTGACCTGCAGAGGAACCAGAGAAACATTCAGAGAGAGACGAAAAACCAAACGATACGACTGAATTCAGCCCCAATGCACGGTGAAGAGAAACAGTTTCTGTGGAGAATCAGTCAGAGTTTGTTCTGCAGATCTTCTTACTGGTTTGTAGCTAGAGTAGCATCGAGGAGGTCCTTCACAGTCTGAGCACCGGCCCTGGTAGACAACATTATTACTATTATTATTATCGTTATTATTATTGATATCATTATTGTTATTATTATTGTTGTTGTTCTTATTCAGGAATTTTAAGTTCTTTTGTTCAGGTATTTTGTTCAGGTAATTTTGGAGGAGTGTTGAGTCAGTTTGGACTCTTTTTGTCTCTTGTTTTGGACTGAAAATAACTTTGGACAGATCTTTTCCTGCTCGACGTTTCTATTCTGAGGCCTGAACATGACAATAATTTGAAACACATCACATCAGGAAACACATCAGGAACCTTCATTAGGAACCACATTAAGAACCATCCCCTAAACAAAGAGGTTCTTCAGTTTCAGTTGGACCTCTGAAGAACCGGGGCATCTTCTAAAGAACCATTTTAGAACATCGGGGTTTTCTTACATCAACCTGCAGAGACACCGGTTTGCTGCATCGGTTGCGTCGGACTTTGAGGACCTGATGGATGAAGATGATGACGCCGTACTCCGTCTCCACAAAACCGCCGTCCAGTGGAACGTCGTTCACGACCGTCTGCAGAACCACAGAACACTCAGATCTCTGTGGAACAACACCTCCACCATCAACTTGCTGCTGGATCTTCACTTTCATTATCGTGTTTCTTTGTTTTTATTCTTTCTACTCAGCATTTCTTCTCAGCACCGTTCCTTCAGGAATAATTAATCTGCATCTTACAGTTGAATCTCTTCTCCCATAAAACACCAAAAATGAAAGCTGAGGACCAGAAACGACACCAGAGCTTCTCCTGATCTTCACTTTTTTCAGATAAGTAGTATAGTTAAAATAGTTAAAAAACAGAACAAAAACAGTTTGATTGTTTTTGATTTTTCATCGTTGGTATCGGATGGGTTCTGGCTCAGGTACCTGGTTCTGGCGGTCCAGGTGGAACTGGACCTGGTAGTCGGCTCCCAGCAGAGTGCTCTTCAGCATCCCATCCACCAGGTGGTCTGGAAACAGTAGCTCATAGGGAACCACGTGGTACCGGAACACATCCGGGTCCTGCACAGAACCAGGAGCAGAGTTCATAGTTCTCATGTTCTGGATGAATTCTGAGACTCTTTTCTATTTTCATCCTCAAAGGAACCTGCAGAACCATGTTAAAGTTCAGTATCTCCAAGAACAGACAGAACAACTTCATCAGATCAGAACCAGTGAATGGATCCAGCAGAAAACAGATTCATCATTGGAGCTTTCATTTATTCCTGTTGGACATGCTGGTTCTGCTTTTTCTTTTCTTTTTTTACTTTTCCCGAGAACAAAATTATTAATTTTTCATTCTGTGTCATAGTGACAGGAAACATTTGACGTAAATTTGAACAGATTTTGAGTAGTTTTTGGCAAATTTTGTAACTGAAATGGTCTTTTCTTCTGATTGAGAAGACCTCTCTGAGTTCTTCTTCATGTTGGTGGATGTTGGTGGATCAGGTAGATGTTGGTGGATCAGATGGATGTTGGTGGATCAGATGGATGTTGGTGGATCAGGTGGATGTTGGTGGATCAGGTGGATGTTGGTGGATCAGGTAGATGTTGGTGGATCAGGTGGATGTTGGTGGATCAGGTAGATGTTGGTGGATCAGATGGATGTTGGTGGATCAGATGGATGTTGATGGATCAGATGGATGTTGATGGATCAGGTAGATGTTGGTGGATGTTGGTGGATCAGATGGATGTTGGTGGATCAGGTGGATGTTGGTGGATCAGGTGGATGTTGGTGGATCAGGTAGATGTTGGTGGATCAGGTGGATGTTGGTGGATGTTGGTGGATCAGATGGATGTTGGTGGATCAGGAGGATGTTGGTGGATCAGGTGGATGTTGGTGGATCAGGTGGATGTTGGTGGATCAGGTAGATGTTGGTGGATCAGGTAGATGTTGGTGGATCAGGTGGATGTTGGTGGATGTTGGTGGATCAGATGGATGTTGGTGGATCAGGTGGATGTTGGTGGATCAGGTGGATGTTGGTGGATCAGGTGGATGTTGGTGGATCAGGTAGATGTTGGTGGATCAGATGGATGTTGGTGGATCAGATGGATGTTGATGGATCAGATGGATGTTGATGGATCAGGTAGATGTTGGTGGATGTTGGTGGATCAGATGGATGTTGGTGGATCAGGTGGATGTTGGTGGATCAGGTGGATGTTGGTGGATCAGGTAGATGTTGGTGGATCAGGTGGATGTTGGTGGATGTTGGTGGATCAGATGGATGTTGGTGGATCAGGAGGATGTTGGTGGATCAGGTGGATGTCGGTGGATCAGGTGGATGTTGGTGGATCAGAAGGATGTGGACCTACCAGGACAGAGGAGTTGGTTGTGTCCAGATGTTTCCTCACAGCTGCATCTGAAGGCAGCAGCAGGGTGAAGGAGTACGTGGACAGCCGATCGGTCAGGTTGTACATCTGAGAAGGAACTCTGAGTTTATAGCAGAACATGAAGACCTGCAGAACCGTGAAGCTGAACTCAGACTTACTACAGCAAACTGTCTGAACAGGCTGAAGTTGGAGGAGGAGTTCAGGAAGGACATGAGGAGGGGAGGCTCAGGAGGGAGGTTCGCTTGGGACGGAACCAGAACCTGAACACAGAAACAGTGGCAGTGTTTACTACAGCTCAGATATTCAGAAAAACGCTCCATGTTTTGGTCATGAAATGGTCCGTCTGGGCACCTGGTCAATGATATGGAGATAGCCATTGATCGCAGGCAGGTTGTGTTTGATGATGGAGGCATTTCCGATCCGGATCACCTGGAACAGAACCACAGGTGAGTGGAACAGCTGACACACTGCACCAGGTCATAAACTATCTACTGAGAATGAACACAAACTCATAAATATGGTTTCTCTCTGAGGAGAACATGATCCAGTGGATATTAAAGCTCAGGTCTGTGTGTTAAAGCTCCATGTTCTCATGTTTGTTGGTTCCTACTCCTCGGAGGATGGACCTCCTGCTGGTCCTCACCCCGCTGCTGTTGGTCACCTCCCACTGGGTCGGAGGGTTCATGGTGTCCAACCTGTGGCCCACCAGCCGGTCCAGGTCCTCCAGTGAGAAGATCCCCGGCAGGAAGAGAGACCTGAGACCAGGAGAGGAACCGAAGAACCAAACATCTGTCAGAACATCATGCACAGCTGGAAGTTAACATTAGAATTATAACCCTCTGGAGACACTGTTGGAACCATCAACCCCACATTAAAGCACCACCTCTGAATCAGGAGGATGTTGGTGGATGTTGGTGGATTATAGTGATAAGGTGGATGTTGATGATCAGGTGGATGTTGGTGGATGTTAAGGTATTCGATGTAACTTCCTGAAACTGGATTCATAACTCATTTTTTCTTCACAGTGAGATCAGGATTTTATTTTGCTGGGTTCATTAAAACACATCTGGCTGTAGGGGAACATCTGGTTCTCAGACTCGGTGTGATTTGTCGGTTGAACGGTGGGTGATGTTTGGGACCGTGTGATTGGCTGACCGTAGGAAGGGAGACAGGTGGTGCCGGCTGGTCCAGAATTTGTACTCAGCAGAACTCAAGTTGTTCAGAGCTTCTCTGGACGGAACCAACACCGTGACGTTTTCACTCAGGGCCTCAGAGAAGGACTCCAGCTTCTGCCAGAACACAACACCACCGACGTCACCTTCAGGAGCTTTAAAACATTGGCTTGAATTACCTATGGCAGGTGTGTGTGGCCCACCTGACTGAATCGATAGAAAGCGAACAGCGTTAAGTGTGTTTCCAGCTCCTGCAAACACACAAACACACTTTTATTGGCACTAAATCACCAGAACGACTCCATTATCAGCCACAAAACACACAGAGAGCTTTTCAATATTCAACTGTCCCACAGTTCTTGAACGCGCCGCGTCTTACCTTCAGGTCCATCTGGAAAATTAACAGAATCTCAGCTTAAAATGGAGATAATTCATCACAAAATCTACAAAAATAAACAGTGTCCTACAAAACACATTCTGTAAAAACCTAGAATTTTTTCCAAACATCCAGAGATTTTCAGGTTGAACTGCAGGCAGTGTTTCCTCAGAGAGACAGAAATAAATGCAGCAGAAACAGAGAACAGAGGAGCAGGTAGTTGGAGATCATCCACCATGGAGAAACATCTTCTACTGATAATGAGTAGAGAGGAAAGCACAACACCACAAACAGACACAAAACAACATAAAGAACACACAAAATGACAAAAATTAGAAACATAAACAACAGAAACAAGATGTAAAACGACAAAAACGAGACAAAAGGACAAAAATAAGACACAAAGCGAGAAACGAGACACAAAACGTCTCAAACACGACACCGCTTTGGGATCCCTGCAGTTGCTTCCACTAAAGCTGCAGCAGCTGGTCCAGGTGAGCTCAGGTGAGTTTTTACCTCCAGTAAGTGTCCGTAGCAGATTTTTCCGTCTCCAGCGTATCCGTCCGGACAGATACAGGTGTGAGACCCGCTCTCTTTCAGCTTACACGTCGCCTGGAACACAAACACACTAAACACCTGGAACACTATAAACATCTGGAACACTATAAACATCTGGAACACTAATAAACACCTGGAACACTAATAAACATCTGGAACACTAATAAACATCTGGAACACTAATAAACACCTGGAACACTATAAACATCTGGAACACTAATAAACATCTGGAACACTATAAACATCTGGAACACTATAAACATCTGGAACACTAATAAACACCTGGAACACTATAAACATCTGGAACACTAATAAACATCTGGAATACTAATAAACACCTGGAACACTATAAACATCTGGAACACTATAAACACCTGGAACACTAATAAACACCTGGAACACTAATAAACACCCAGAACACTAATAAACATCTGGAACACTAATAAACATCTGGAATACTAATAAACACCTGGAACACTATAAACATCTGGAACACTAATAAACACCTGGAACACTATAAACATCTGGAACACTAATAAACATCTGGAACACTATAAACACCTGGAACACTAATAAACATCTGGAACACAATAAACACCTGGAACACTATAAACATCTGGAACATTAATAAACATCTGGAACACTATAAACACCTGGAACACTAATAAACATCTGGAACACAATAAACACCTGGAACACTAATAAACACCCAGAACACTAATAAACATCTGGAACACAATAAACACCTGGAACACTATAAACATCTGGAACATTAATAAACATCTGGAACACTATAAACATCTGGAACACTATAAACACCTGGAACACTAATAAACATCTGGAACACAATAAACACCTGGAACACTAATAAACACCCAGAACACTAATAAACATCTGGAACACAATAAACACCTGGAACACTATAAACATCTGGAACATTAATAAACATCTGGAACACTATAAACATCTGGAACACTATAAACATCTGGAACACTAATAAACACCTGGAACACTAATAAACATCTGGAACACTAATAAACATCTGGAACACTAATAAACACCTGGAACACTATAAACATCTGGAACACTAATAAACATCTGGAACACTATAAACATCTGGAACACTAATAAACACCTGGAACACTAATAAACATCTGGAACACTAATAAACATCTGGAATACTAATAAACACCTGGAACACTATAAACATCTGGAACACTAACACCTGGAACACTATAAACATCTGGAACATTAATAAACACCTGGAACACTAATAAACACCCAGAACACTAATAAACATCTGGAACACTAATAAACATCTGGAATACTAATAAACACCTGGAACACTATAAACATCTGGAACACTAATAAACACCTGGAACACTATAAACATCTGGAACACTAATAAACATCTGGAACACTATAAACACCTGGAACACTAATAAACATCTGGAACACAATAAACACCTGGAACACTATAAACATCTGGAACATTAATAAACATCTGGAACACTATAAACACCTGGAACACAATAAACACCTGGAACACTAATAAACACCTGGAACACTATAAACATCTGGAACACTATAAACACCTGGAACACTAATAAACACCTGGAACACTATAAACATCTGGAACACTATAAACACCTGGAACATTAATAAACATCTGGAACTTCGACTGGTACTGTGTATTGTTGTTGTGTTGTTGTGTCTGTGTTGTTGTGTATATGTGTTGTTACCAGTTCATGACAGCCTCCGTTGTTTGTCAGACAGGGGTCGATGAGGTCGCACACAACTCCGTTTCCCATATAACCAGTTTTACAAACACACTCGCTCTGCAGACGCACAGACACACAAACAGACAAAGAGAGTGACGAGTTGTGAGTCAGTGGATATTAAACTTGTTAACATTTAAACATTCAAACCTTAAAGAGAAAAACATCAACACTCCATAGATGAGTCCTTTCATCACAACTGCTCAACCGGGTTGTGTCGTCAGATGTTGTTGTGTCGTCAGGTGTTGTTGTGGTTTGGTGTCGTCAGGTGTGGTGGTGTTTTTCTTGGGTATTGCGTAGTTGTTGTGTTATCAGATGTTGTGCAGTAGTTGTGTAGTACCTGTCCAGGTCCGATGTGGGTACAGATGGCATTGGGGCTACAGCCTCCTCGAGTCACCAGATCACAGTTGTTGATCTCAACACAAACTTTGCCATCACCTGTCCAGCCTTCAGCGCACGCACAGGTAGCCTCACCTGGACGCACAAACACACACTGGGCCTGCATACGCACACACACGCACACACACACATACACACACAGAGGTAATAATTCTTCAGAAATATAAAGTAATTTTAAAACAGTTTGTCGTACATTTAGACAGGTCTGGCCCCAAACGCTACTACCCTTAACCCTACTATCCCAAACCCTACTACCCTAAACCCTACTACCTCTAACCCTATTACCCCAAACCCTACTACCCTAAACCCTACTACCTCTAACCCTATTACCCCAAACCCTACTACCCCTAACCAGCTGGAGAACTTTAAACTGAACCACAGTGAGTTAAATGAGAGTTCATGTTAGTCTTACGTTGGAGTCACAGCCTCCTCGGTTGTTCTTCATGCAGGGGTTGATGGGAGAACACGAGTGACCATCGCCTTCATATCCATCTCTACATAAACACCTGCAGAACCAACAGTTACTGAGATCAGAACTGACAGGTACCAAAGTCAGAACCAACAGCTACCGAGGTTAGAACCAAACGTTACTGAGACTTCATCTCACACTGACAACATGTAGACAACAAATAAAGACACAACGTTCACCAGTGATGCTGCTACAGTTACAAGAAACCTGGTTCAGACTGGAACCAACTACTGATCACAAAGGGTTATTTATAGGGTTAGTGGGGGTAGTAGGGTTAGGGTTAGGGTTACAATGTCAAAATGTCTGCGTAGTTTCTATAGCTGTGTTTCCTTCGTTGTGTGTAGTCCTGTGTGTGTGTTTCTTATGTTGTGTGTAGTCCTGTGTGTGTGTGTGTGTGTGTTTCTTATGTTGTGTGTAGTCCTGTGTGTATGTGTTTCTTACGTTGTGTGTAGTCCTGTGTGTGTGTGTGTGTGTGTTTCTTACGTTGTGTGTAGTCCTGTGTGTGTGTGTTTCTTATGTTGTGTGTAGTCCTGTGTGTGTGTTTCTTATGTTGTGTGTAGTCCTGTGTGTGTGTGTGTGTGTTTCTTATGTTGTGTGTAGTCCTGTGTGTATGTGTTTCTTACGTTGTGTGTAGTCCTGTGTGTGTGTGTGTGTGTGTGTGTGTTTCTTACGTTGTGTGTAGTCCTGTGTGTGTGTGTGTTTCTTATGTTGTGTGTAGTCCTGTGTGTGTGTGTGTGTGTGTGTTTCTTATGTTGTGTGTAGTCCTGTGTGTATGTGTTTCTTACGTTGTGTGTAGTCCTGTGTGTGTGTGTGTGTGTGTGTTTCTTACATTGTGTGTAGTCCTGTGTGTGTGTGTTTCTTACGTTGTGTGTAGTCCTGTGTGTGTGTGTTTCTTATGTTGTGTGTAGTCCTGTGTGTGTGTGTTTCTTATGTTGTGTGTAGTCCTGTGTGTGTGTGTTTCTTATGTTGTGTGTAGTCCTGTGTCTGTGTGTTTCTTATGTTGTGTGTAGTCCTGTGTGTGTGTGTGTGTGTGTGTGTTTCTTACGTTGTGTGTAGTCCTGTGTGTGTGTGTTTCTTATGTTGTGTGTAGTCCTGTGTGTGTGTGTGTGTGTGTGTTTCTTATGTTGTGTGTAGTCCTGTGTGTGTGTGTTTCTTACATTGTGTGTAGTCCTGTGTGTGTGTGTGTGTGTGTGTTTCTTATGTTGTGTGTAGTCCTGTGTGTGTGTGTGTGTGTGTGTTTCTTACGTTGTGTGTAGTCCTGTGTGTGTGTGTTTCTTATGTTGTGTGTAGTCCTGTGTGTGTGTGTGTGTGTGTGTTTCTTACGTTGTGTGTAGTCCTGTGTGTGTGTGTTTCTTATGTTGTGTGTAGTCCTGTGTGTGTGTTTCTTACATTGTGTGTAGTCCTGTGTGTGTGTTTCTTACATTGTGTGTAGTCCTGTGTGTGTGTGTGTGTGTGTGTTTCTTACGTTGTGTGTAGTCCTGTGTGTGTGTTTCTTACATTGTGTGTAGTCCTGTGTGTGTGTTTCTTACATTGTGTGTAGTCCTGTGTGTGTGTGTGTGTGTGTGTGTGTGTTTCTTACGTTGTGTGTAGTCCTGTGTGTGTGTGTGTGTGTGTGTTTCTTATGTTGTGTGTAGTCCTGTGTGTGTGTTTCTTATGTTGTGTGTAGTCCTGTGTGTGTGTGTTTCTTATGTTGTGTGTAGTCCTGTGTGTGTGTTTCTTACGTTGTGTGTAGTCCTGTGTGTGTGTGTTTCTTATGTTGTGTGTAGTCCTGTGTGTGTGTGTTTCTTACATTGTGTGTAGTCCTGTGTGTGTGTGTGTGTGTGTGTTTCTTATGTTGTGTGTAGTCCTGTGTGTGTGTTTCTTACATTGTGTGTAGTCCTGTGTGTGTGTGTTTCTTACATTGTGTGTAGTCCTGTGTGTGTGTGTGTGTGTGTGTTTCTTATGTTGTGTGTAGTCCTGTGTGTGTGTGTGTGTGTGTGTTTCTTATGTTGTGTGTAGTCCTGTGTGTGTGTGTTTCTTATGTTGTGTGTAGTCCTGTGTGTGTGTGTGTGTGTGTGTTTCTTATGTTGTGTGTAGTCCTGTGTGTGTGTTTCTTACGTTGTGTGTAGTCCTGTGTGTGTGTGTTTCTTATGTTGTGTGTAGTCCTGTGTGTGTGTGTTTCTTACATTGTGTGTAGTCCTGTGTGTGTGTGTGTGTGTGTGTTTCTTATGTTGTGTGTAGTCCTGTGTGTGTGTGTTTCTTACATTGTGTGTAGTCCTGTGTGTGTGTGTGTGTGTGTGTTTCTTATGTTGTGTGTAGTCCTGTGTGTGTGTGTGTGTGTGTGTTTCTTATGTTGTGTGTAGTCCTGTGTGTGTGTGTTTCTTATGTTGTGTGTAGTCCTGTGTGTGTGTGTTTCTTATGTTGTGTGTAGTCCTGTGTGTGTGTGTGTGTGTGTGTTTCTTATGTTGTGTGTAGTCCTGTGTGTGTGTGTTTCTTATGTTGTGTGTAGTCCTGTGTGTGTGTGTGTGTGTGTGTTTCTTATGTTGTGTGTAGTCCTGTGTGTGTGTTTCTTACGTTGTGTGTAGTCCTGTGTGTGTGTGTTTCTTATGTTGTGTGTAGTCCTGTGTGTGTGTGTTTCTTACATTGTGTGTAGTCCTGTGTGTGTGTGTGTGTGTGTGTTTCTTATGTTGTGTGTAGTCCTGTGTGTGTGTGTTTCTTATGTTGTGTGTAGTCCTGTGTGTGTGTGTTTCTTATGTTGTGTGTAGTCCTGTGTCTGTGTGTTTCTTATGTTGTGTGTAGTCCTGTGTGTGTGTGTGTGTGTGTGTGTTTCTTACGTTGTGTGTAGTCCTGTGTGTGTGTGTTTCTTACGTTGTGTGTAGTCCTGTGTGTGTGTGTTTCTTACGTTGTGTGTAGTCCTGTGTGTGTGTTTCTTATGTTGTGTGTAGTCCTGTGTGTGTGTTTCTTATGTTGTGTGTAGTCCTGTGTGTGTGTGTGTGTGTGTTTCTTATGTTGTGTGTAGTCCTGTGTGTGTGTGTTTCTTACATTGTGTGTAGTCCTGTGTGTGTGTGTGTGTGTTTCTTATGTTGTGTGTAGTCCTGTGTGTGTGTGTGTGTGTGTTTCTTATGTTGTGTGTAGTCCTGTGTGTGTGTGTTTCTTATGTTGTGTGTAGTCCTGTGTGTGTGTGTTTCTTACGTTGTGTGTAGTCCTGTGTGTGTGTGTTTCTTACGTTGTGTGTAGTCCTGTGTGTGTGTGTGTGTGTTTCTTATGTTGTGTGTAGTCCTGTGTGTGTGTGTGTGTGTGTGTTTCTTATGTTGTGTGTAGTCCTGTGTGTGTGTGTTTCTTACGTTGTGTGTAGTCCTGTGTGTGTGTGTTTCTTACATTGTGTGTAGTCCTGTGTGTGTGTTTCTTATGTTGTGTGTAGTCCTGTGTGTGTGTGTGTGTGTGTTTCTTATGTTGTGTGTAGTCCTGTGTGTGTGTGTGTGTGTGTTTCTTACGTTGTGTGTAGTCCTGTGTGTGTGTGTGTGTGTGTGTTTCTTACGTTGTGTGTAGTCCTGTGTGTGTGTTTCTTACATTGTGTGTAGTCCTGTGTGTGTGTGTTTCTTACATTGTGTGTAGTCCTGTGTGTGTGTTTCTTATGTTGTGTGTAGTCCTGTGTGTGTGTGTGTGTGTGTGTTTCTTATGTTGTGTGTAGTCCTGTGTGTGTGTGTTTCTTACGTTGTGTGTAGTCCTGTGTGTGTGTGTTTCTTACGTTGTGTGTAGTCCTGTGTGTGTGTGTTTCTTACGTTGTGTGTAGTCCTGTGTGTGTGTGTTTCTTACATTGTGTGTAGTCCTGTGTGTGTGTGTTTCTTATGTTGTGTGTAGTCCTGTGTGTGTGTGTTTCTTACATTGTGTGTAGTCCTGTGTGTGTGTGTTTCTTATGTTGTGTGTAGTCCTGTGTGTGTGTGTTTCTTACGTTGTGTGTAGTCCTGTGTGTGTGTGTTTCTTATGTTGTGTGTCGTCCTGTGTGTGTGTGTTTCTTACGTTGTGTGTAGTCCTGTGTGTGTGTGTTTCTTATGTTGTGTGTAGTCCTGT
Source organism: Acanthochromis polyacanthus (assembly GCF_021347895.1). Taxonomy (NCBI): domain Eukaryota; kingdom Metazoa; phylum Chordata; class Actinopteri; family Pomacentridae; genus Acanthochromis; species Acanthochromis polyacanthus. The sequence continues at coordinate 823,832 of NC_067117.1, forward strand.
GTGTGTGTGTTTCTTATGTTGTGTGTAGTCCTGTGTGTGTGTGTTTCTTATGTTGTGTGTAGTCCTGTGTGTGTGTGTGTGTGTGTTTCTTATGTTGTGTGTAGTCCTGTGTGTGTGTGTGTGTGTTTCTTACATTGTGTGTAGTCCTGTGTGTGTGTTTCTTATGTTGTGTGTAGTCCTGTGTGTGTGTGTGTGTGTGTGTTTCTTATGTTGTGTGTAGTCCTGTGTGTGTGTGTGTGTGTGTTTCTTATGTTGTGTGTAGTCCTGTGTGTGTGTGTGTGTGTGTTTCTTACGTTGTGTGTAGTCCTGTGTGTGTGTGTGTGTGTGTTTCTTATGTTGTGTGTAGTCCTGTGTGTGTGTGTGTGTGTTTCTTATGTTGTGTGTAGTCCTGTGTGTGTGTGTGTGTGTGTTTCTTATGTTGTGTGTAGTCCTGTGTGTGTGTGTGTGTGTGTTTCTTATGTTGTGTGTAGTCCTGTGTGTGTGTGTGTGTGTGTGTTTCTTATGTTGTGTGTAGTCCTGTGTGTGTGTGTGTGTGTGTTTCTTACGCTGTGTGTAGTCCTGTGTGTGTGTGTGTGTGTGTTTCTTACGTTGTGTGTAGTCCTGTGTGTGTGTGTGTGTGTGTGTGTGTGTGTTTCTTACGCTGTGTGTAGTCCTGTGTGTGTGTGTGTGTGTGTTTCTTACGTTGTGTGTAGTCCTGTGTGTGTGTGTGTGTGTGTTTCTTACGTTGTGTGTAGTCCTGTGTGTGTGTGTGTGTGTGTGTTTCTTACGCTGTGTGTAGTCCTGTGTGTGTGTGTGTGTGTGTGTGTTTCTTACGCTGTGTGTAGTCCTGTGTGTGTGTGTGTGTGTGTGTGTTTCTTACGTTGTGTGTAGTCCTGTGTGTGTGTGTGTGTGTGTTTCTTACGTTGTGTGTAGTCCTGTGTGTGTGTGTGTGTGTGTGTGTGTGTGTGTGTTTCTTATGTTGTGTGTAGTCCTGTGTGTGTGTGTGTGTGTGTGTGTGTGTGTTTCTTACGTTGTGTGTAGTCCTGTGTGTGTGTGTGTGTGTGTGTGTGTGTGTGTGTTTCTTATGTTGTGTGTAGTCCTGTGTGTGTGTGTGTGTGTGTGTGTGTGTGTGTGTTTCTTATGTTGTGTGTAGTCTGTGTGTGTGTGTGTGTGTGTTTCTTACGTTGTGTGTAGTCCTGTGTGTGTGTTTCTTACGCTGTGTGTAGTCCTGTGTGTGTGTGTTTCTTACGTTGTGTGTAGTCCTGTGTGTGTGTGTGTGTGTGTGTTTCTTATGTTGTGTGTAGTCCTGTGTGTGTGTGTGTGTGTGTGTGTGTGTGTGTGTTTCTTACGTTGTGTGTAGTCCTGTGTGTGTGTGTGTGTGTGTGTGTGTGTGTGTTTCTTACGTTGTGTGTCGTCCTGTGTGTGTGTGTGTGTGTGTGTTTCTTACGTTGTGTGTAGTCCTGTGTGTGTGTGTGTGTGTGTTTCTTACGTTGTGTGTAGTCCTGTGTGTGTGTGTGTGTGTGTGTTTCTTACGCTGTGTGTAGTCCTGTGTGTGTGTGTGTGTGTGTGTTTCTTATGTTGTGTGTAGTCCTGTGTGTGTGTGTGTGTGTGTGTTTCTTACGTTGTGTGTAGTCCTGTGTGTGTGTGTGTGTGTGTGTTTCTTACGTTGTGTGTAGTCCTGTGTGTGTGTGTGTGTGTGTGTGTTTCTTACGTTGTGTGTAGTCCTGTGTGTGTGTGTTTCTTACGCTGTGTGTAGTCCTGTGTGTGTGTGTGTGTGTGTGTTTCTTACGTTGTGTGTAGTCCTGTGTGTGTGTGTGTGTGTGTGTGTTTCTTACGTTGTGTGTAGTCCTGTGTGTGTGTGTTTCTTACGTTGTGTGTAGTCCTGTGTGTGTGTGTGTGTGTGTGTTTCTTACGTTGTGTGTAGTCCTGTGTGTGTGTGTGTGTGTGTGTTTCTTATGTTGTGTGTAGTCCTGTGTGTGTGTGTGTGTGTGTGTGTGTGTGTTTCTTACGTTGTGTGTAGTCCTGTGTGTGTGTGTGTGTGTGTGTGTGTGTGTGTGTTTCTTACGTTGTGTGTAGTCCTGTGTGTGTGTGTGTGTGTGTTTCTTACGTTGTGTGTAGTCCTGTGTGTGTGTGTGTGTGTGTGTGTGTGTGTGTGTGTGTGTTTCTTACGTTGTGTGTAGTCCTGTGTGTGTGTGTGTGTTTCTTACGTTGTGTGTAGTCCTGTGTGTGTGTTTCTTACGTTGTGTGTAGTCCTGTGTGTGTGTTTCTTACGTTGTGTGTAGTCCTGTGTGTGTGTGTGTGTGTTTCTTATGTTGTGTGTAGTCCTGTGTGTGTGTGTGTGTGTGTGTTTGTGTTTCTTACTTTGTGTGTAGTCCTGTGTGTGTGTGTGTGTGTTTCTTACGCTGTGTGTAGTCCTGTGTGTGTGTGTGTGTGTTTCTTACGTTGTGTGTAGTCCTGTGTGTGTGTGTGTGTGTTTCTTACGTTGTGTGTAGTCCTGTGTGTGTGTGTTCTTACGTTGTGTGTAGTCCTGTGTGTGTGTGTTTCTTACGTTGTGTGTAGTCCTGTGTGTGTGTGTGTTTCTTACGTTGTGTATAGATCTGTGTGTGTGCAGTATGCGTGCACATGGCAATGCTCCAGCAGACCGTCAGAGTTGCATGGTGTCGCTGTTTTGTCGCAGAAATCTCCGGAAAATCCGTCTAGACAGGATCCTCTGCGACATATTCCTCCGCTGCCGGGACGGTTGTCACACACTCCGTGAACACAACGACACTCTGAGGACACACACAGGAAGTCCATCAGTTCAGACAGAGAGTCTTCTTCCTGAAGAGGGCGGGGCCAGACACTGAACCAGGATCCTAGTAATGGAGGAATCAAACATCTGACTGAAACATCAGCACAAAGAGAAGCTAACTGGCCGGCTCTAGATCTTCAGATTTATTTGAAACTGTTAACTTCTTTCAACCGACAATTCAGAAAAGTTTGTTACCTTGCTGACATGTTTTGACAGCTCCTGCTGTCTTCCTCAGAGCGTCATCTGACGTTTGGTGACGTGGTCAGTTTGACAGATCTGTCAAAATCTGTCAAACCAACCATGCCTCCCGCCGCCCGGTGGTCTCTGGAGGATGGTGTCCCAAATGTGCGAGAGGATGTAGGCCCCTCGTCCCGGTTCACGGTGTGGCCCGCCCGCTTCCTGATCTCAATAGCTTCCCTGATCCATCGTCTCTGCTTATTGGTCTCCAAAGTGATAATCCTCCCCCCGTCCCAGTCCATAACATGATTTTGTCTTCTGCAGTGGTCTGTGATGGCTGATTTCTTATTTTCTTGTTTGGCTTGCTCTTTTTGTGCTCTTGTGAAGCGTCCAGTTGTTTCCTTTTTACATTCTGTTTGGTGTTCCGTTCTTCCTGTTTTGAATGACCTGCCTGTTTCACCAATGTATGTTTTGTTGCATGATTTGCACGGTATTTCATAGATGATGTTGCATTTATTGTCCAGGTCTATTCTGTCTTTGGGATGGACTAACAGCTGCCGGAGTTTTGTATGTGGTTTTACTGCAGTGTTGATGTGATATTTTCTCATGACGCGTTGTATTGTTTCCGTTATCCCACGGATATATGGAATGACACGTCACCAAACGTCAGATGACGCTCTGAGGAAGACAGCAGGAGCTGTCGAAACATATCAGCAAGGTAACAAACTTTTCTGAATTGTCGGTTTAAAGAAGTTAACAGTTTCATATAGTATATATCGACAAAAATGAACTTAACAGAACTTCAGATTTATTTCTAGAAGTCAGACTGAGGAACATCATGTCCAAGAGGAGTCAAAATAAGGTCCAACGGTACCAAACAGAACCACAGTGGAGACCAGTGGTACCAAACAGAACCAGACTAGAGACCAACGTACTGAAAGGAACCAGAACCTGAAGTTCTTCTGGATCGGACAGTGTGTCACCAGGCTCTGTTCTGTCAGGTTTAGGTTCTGCCGGTACCTTCGTCGCAGCGTTCTCCGTGTTTGTTGGGATCAGAGCAGATGTGGCAGGCGATGCCGCTGAGACCCGGCTGGCAGCTGCACGACCCGTTACCATGGATACCGTCAAAGCACTGCAAGGAACATAGAAACATGAACCTACAGAGAACATCAGCTGGTCAGAAACTCTGACTCATTGATAGAACAAAAAACGTCCTTCCGATGAGTCCTCGTCAACATTTAGTCTAAACATCGAAAAATTGGAACCTTGTCTGGTAAAACTTTAACCCGTCAGATTCTACTGATGTTAAAGCCTCAACAGTTGGAGAAATGTGGACCAAAGACTGTATTTTAGTAGAAACATGGATCCATCCATAGATAGACCCTGACAGGAACTTTATGGAGACAGTAGACCAGCCTGGATAGGAGATTCTAGACTATTTTTCCATTTTCAAGTCCAGTAATTATCCATTATCATCATTTGGACGATTGTGAGTAATGTTGGACGATCTTTTGATTAGATTTTAGTTTTTCTGGGATACAATTCAGATCATTTTTATCTTATTTTGAAGAGATTTTAGTCTTTCTTGGACATTTTTCAGATCTTTTTTTGGATCATTTTTATCTTATTTTGAAGAGATTTTAGTCTTTTTGAAGGTGGTGAAGAATTTGGCGGTTTCTTACGGTTCCTTTGTCGTAGCAGGGATGCTGAAAGCCTCCGATGCAGGGTTTACAGTCGGGACCGTAGAATCCTCTGCAGCACTCCACCACCTGGAGGAACAGCAGCCAGGTGAGATCTGACACCAACCTACCGTCTCACCTGGACAGGTAGAAGATCCTCTCACCTGTTTGGTTGCATTGCAGAACTTAGCGCAGCCTTTACTGAGTGAGGAGCGAAGAGGAGACGTGACGTATTCACAGCCGATTTGATGGCTGTCCTGAACAAACAATAAACACCTGAACAGGTAGCTCATCTACAGCAGTTCTTCTATTATTATGATTACTGTCAATTCATCTACAGCAGTTATTGACAGCCTAAATGGGTATCACAAAGTGACAAAAATGAAACACAAATCGACAAAAATGAGGGTCAAAACGACAAAAACGAGACAAAACAACAAAAACAAGACACAAAAGAATAAACGAGGCACAAAACAACAAAAAGGAGACAAAATAAAAAATGATACAAAACGACAAAAACGTGACAGAAAATGACAAAAACGAGACACAAAACGACAAAAGCGAGACACAAAATCACAAAAACGAGACAGAAAATGACAAAAACGAGATAAAGCAACAAAAATAAGACACAAAATGACAAAACAAAGGAATAATCATGCCAAATATCCTGCTCATTTCACAGTTTGACCCATTTGGCCTGTTTCTACTCCTCTAACAGTGCTGAACTTCATTACTAAAGACATGAATCTGTGTCATAAAAACCGTCCTGGTTCAATAAAGGTCTTCTGGAAATACGACAGCACCTTCTGGGTCAAAAATATATGTTCAGAAAAGCTAATATTTGGCTAAGCGTTGCTTCTGTGGTTCAGAAATGTTGCAGACATATTGATGATAGCTGTTTTTACCATTTCAACAGTGCCGTCGGGACATTGAGTCTCATAGAGGTAACTGCAGTGGACACAAGGACCCTGGAGACAAACAGAGAGACATTAGCTTACTGTTAGCATCTCTGCTAGCTTACTGTTAGCACCTCTGTTAGCTTATTACTAGTATCGATGTTAGCATCTCTGCTAGTTCACTGTTAGCACCTCTGTTAGCTTATTACTAGTATCGATGTTAGCTTACTGCTAGTATCAATGTTAGCATCTCTGCTAGCTTACTGTTAGCACCTCTGTTAGCTTACTGCTAGTATCGATGTTAGCATCTCTGCTAGCTTACTGTTAGCACCTCTGTTAGCATTCATGTTCGCTAACTGCTAAAATCTATGTTAGCTTACTGTTAGCATCTCCGTTAGCATCTTTGTTATCATCTTTGCTAGCTTATTGTTAGCATATATGTTAGCTTACTGTTAGCATCTCTGTTAGATTACTGTTGGCATTTCTGTTAGATTTATCATTAGCATTTCTATTAGCTTAGTGTTAGAATCTATGTTAGTTTACTGTTAAAATCAATGTTTGCTTACTGTTGGCACCTCTGCTAGCTTACTGTTAGCGTCTCTGTTAGACTTATCATTAGCATATCTGTTAGCTTACTGTCATCTCTGTTTGATTTACTTCTAGCTTTAGTGTTAGCCTACTACTAGCTTCACCGATAGCTTGACTCTTAACTTATTAGTAGCCTACTGTTAGATTTAGAATTAGCAGAACTGTTAGCCTTACTGTTAGATTCGGTGTTAGATTTACAGTTAGCTTCATTGTTAGCTGCACTGTTTGTATCTCTAGCTTTACTGTTAGCTGCATCATTAGCTTACTGTCATTTTGCATGTGTGTCTTTGTGTGTGTTTGTTTTGTCCTGTTTGTTTGCCCCAACCCCTGCTCACCACGGTGATCTTGCTCTCGGTGACATCACAGTGGTGGGGGAGGATGGGCAGGATGGAGGGCGGGACCAGCAGCCCGTCAATCATGTGGATGATCCCATTGGATGCCATGATGTTGGTGCTCGCCAGCTGGATCCGTTTATCGCCCAATAAGATCTGACCCTGCAGGAAACACAAACTATAACATGGAACACGTGGAACATGTGGAAGACGTAGAACATGCGGAACACAGGGAGGACCAATCAGAGACACCTACATCATTCGACACGCTGATGCTGATCATCTGATTAGCCATTGTCTGGATGCGAGGCAGAGCGCTGAGATCATCCACCGTCAGCTGTAGACGCAAGAAAAACCTTAAAATATCTGGATGGAACAAAAACATCTGGACGGAACAAACACATCTGGATGGAACAAACATCTGGATGGAACAAACACATCTGGATGGAGCACACACATCTGGACAAAACAAACACACCTGGACACAAACATCTGGATGGAACAGACACATCTGGATGGAAAAAAACACATCTGGACACAACAAACACATCTGGATGGAACAGACACATTTCAATGGAACAGACACATCTGGACACAAACATCTGGATGAACACATCTGTGGTTGTGTTTTCTGAGGCTGGTCTCACCACAGCCTGAGGGAAAACATGATGTCTGAGCAGCTCCTGGAGTTTGTGTTTGGCCTGAAAAGAGGCAAAGATCATGAAATTATCAAATGTTTATTCAATGAAACTCGACATCTGAGACGTCTAAAGACCCACATCAACAGTAAGAGTCAAACAGGTGGATTTTCTGATGATTAAATCCTGAGTGTTCACCAATCAGAGACTTACTGTGTTTAGATTCTGTATTTTTACTAAGTTGTAAATTAATGGGATCTAATCAACCATAAAAAGATCATTTCAGCAGCTGTGCTCCAAAAGTTATGTAAAATAACAGAAAACACCTGCAATAAAATTATAGTAACTTTCTGAAATTAAAAGACACTTTTTAGTCTTATTTTATACCAGATCATGAGTATTATTCTTTTTAATGATTAATTAATTACATTTAAATGCTTAAAAACAATTAAATTACCGATACTATAAACTGTTAAAACAAATGTAAGAAACAGACATGTTTCAGCATCTGGGGTTTCAAAAATAAAGGAAAAGAACAGAAAATGATTTCATAATTTTGTGAAATTAAAATAAATTCTCTTACCTTATTTTTAAGGAGATCGTGTGTATTTTAATTTAACAAACATTGAAATTAGACATAGCTATTTTGTTATATTTCTGCAATTTACAGTTCATAAACAATAAAAGAAAAAAGTCATTTACAGGCAGCTTTAATAGATACTAATTACACTGTTATTATTGGATGGTTAGGTTAAATATTCAGCAGAAAACCGCCTATTCTACAGCAGACGACTGCAATCAAATGATTTATGACAGGAACACAGTTAAAATGCAGTAATCAAAGCAGACAGACTGTCACTGGAGTTTTTGCAATCGTGCTGCAATCACACTGCAATCGAGTTGTAATTGAGCTGCAATCCAGCTACAATCATGCTGCAATCACGTTGCAATCACACTGCAATCGAGTTGCAACTAAGCTTCGATCCAGCTACAATCATGCTGCAATCACGTTGCAATCAAGCTGCAATCGAGCTGCAGGAGTTGTGCGTTTCCTGCAGCAGATCTAACCAACAATATCCATCGAGTCCTTACGTCATGCAGCATGTACAGGATGCTGCCGTCTCGGGCTCGGTCTATCGCCTGGTTGGTTGGGACAAAGACCGTGATTGGACCCGGACCCCTCAGAGGAGGAGGCGACCCACAGTTCTACAGAAACACAGAAACGTAGCTGTGATTGAAGGATTCAGAGTTAAGTTAAATATTTCCTCCTTCAGGTGCAACGACGTCAAAACTTCTGTCAACAAAAACAGCTTCTTTATGTTGCAGTGAAAAATAAGACAGTGAGAGAAAAACAAAGAGTGATTCAGTTTTAGCAGCAGTTTAGGCCGTCTCACTTTGCTGGTTCTGGTTCTGAAGATGGTGAAACAAAACAATTACCTAAGTGTAAATGTGGACTGAAACTTTAATCAAACCTCCTGCTGGTGGTTAGACTTCATGATACTCACGTCCACCAGAGAAAGGAAACGGTTGAATTTTCCATCTTTAGACAGAATCTCTCCGACCGTCAAATCAGCAAACTGGAAAAAAAGAATCAGATGACTTTTCACTTTTTATTCCAGCTGAAGACTCTGAAAGGACAAAAACACCATTTATCTGTCAAATGAACTGAATCAAATCTAAAACTAATCAGTTTATTCTACGCTTCCATGGAAAATGGACCGAAAAGAAATGATTGACTGTACCCAGATACATAAAGAACCTTTTGAAGAACCTCATACAGAGCGAGAAGAAGCATTCCCTTCAATGAACTAAACCCAGCAGATGATCAGAAACAAGAACAGCTGAAGCTCACCTGTTCATCTCGAGCCGCCCTGTCCGACTGCGAGCTGCTGATTGGCCGGTCTATGATGTGAATGATGCCATTGGCTGCCGGCAGGTCCCGCAGGATGACAGAGTAGAACCTGCTGGGTTCCTCCATCAGGATGAACCTCTGTGGTGAAACCAGAAAGTGTCTTCATGTTAGCATCCGTTAGCTTCTCTCCTGTTCTCTGTGCTCATCAAACTGCATTATGAATATTCTGGCCTAGTGAGACCAACTTAAAATCAAATCCTAGGATTATCTTTGTTTGGTTTCAGCTCTAACTCACATATCGATCACTTGGAGACGCAGAAGCAAAGCAGAAAATGAAAAACACCAACTCTATAGAAACCATAGATATCTGATGTAAACAGCAGTGGACCCAGGATGGAACCTTGTGGAACACCTGTGGACACTTATTGATAATTCTGACATACTGAGACTCATTTGACTCTTATTCTCCTGACTGATGGACCATCTCCTGAACCTTCAGAGGTTCCTGGTGGTTCTGCTGGTCCAGTCTCACCTGGTGGTCTTTGGTCCTCAGCTTGGCCCCTCCATACATGTTGAAGTCTCGCCCCTGCAGGTCGGCGTAGAGGAACTGACCCAGGATCAGGTGGTTTTTACACATTAGCTCCTCGTTAATGCCCTGCAGACATCAGAAGCTTCAATTCAGTCTGTGGACTCATCATGTCAACATCACCAAGGCCAGAAACTTTTACTGACATTGGACAGATTTTTATAGGACACAAGTTTTACCCATTCAGGACCAGTTCTGAGTCTCTTTGGACGAGTTTTTAGTGACTTTCAACCTCGTTTCAACTTAGTTTAGACAAATTTGAGTCTTTCTGGATGGATTCATTTTCCTCCAACTTCAACGTGTTCCTGAGTTTTATTGATTAGTTCTATTTTCAGTCACTTCGTTTCTGACTCATTTTTTTTAACTTTAAATAAAAACACGGAGTCATTTGAACATTTTTTTTTGAAAATAAAACTTGTTTAATTTTGGAGAAACTTCTTGGTTTCATCCAGCATCCAGTTAGTCGGTAACGTTCTCAGAACATTCAGATGCCTGAACATCAAATGGTTGTTTTACCACTGACTAATGTCTGGACTATTTTCATGAGTAGATTAATTTAGACAATAAATTCATCTCTAAAAAAGCAAAATGGCGGTTGTATTTACATCTGTGTCATTGGAACAAACTGGAGCTGACTGTAAAAAGCTGTTCAGCACGAAAAAGAACTCAGATTTACAGAATATACTGGATGAAGAGAGTGATTTCTATGAAAGAAATCCAGATTTCTGTGAACAGAGTGCAGAGTCTGTCAAATATCTTCTGGGATCCTCTCAGATTTTAATGGAAGTTATAAATTATTCTGAAGGTTGTTTTTCCTCCTGTGTTTATTGAGTTTTGCCGGAGCAGCAGAATTTAAATCAGGTTTTGGTTTTTACACGCTTAGTTCAGACATGAAGCTAGAAATCCTGACCGTCAGCGGCGTCTTCAGCTGCGGGATGAAGGCGGTAAACGGTCCGTTGTGGCTCAGCAGCAGTGAACATCCTTTTTCTGAAAAATCCAGAGTGAAGACTGAACAGAGGAGCAGAACGTTGTTGATGAACGCTCGGCGGGTTTATTTTACCGAACAGTGCCACTGCTCCGGTCAGGTTCTCCCTCTGGCTGCCGCTTCGGTCCAACTCCATCAGACGCTCCATCAGGTTGCCATAACAACGCCGTCCATCACCAATCTCATTCGCCTCACACACACACCTGAGAGAGAGGGCGGAAACAACAGGTGACCACAAAGTACACATTTTAATTCATGCAAAATGTTCAAATCAGAAAGTTCCTGTAAGCATTTATCTATGGATGGATCTTGAAACGTGTGCGAAATAAGATGAAGTTGGTGTAAAATGACCAAAATTGTCCAAAATGACACAAATTAGTAATTATTAGCCCTTGAAAATGGACATTGGGTGGTCTAGTGTCTCTCAGTGTCTATCTATGGATGGATCCATGTTTCTACTAAAATCCAGGCTTTGGTCCACATTTCTCCAACTGTTGATTGTCCAAAAATAACAAAAACAATCAACAGTTGGAGAAATGTGAACCAAAGACTGGATTTTAGTAGAAACATGGATCCATCCATAGACAGACACTGACAGGAACTTTATGAAGACACTAGACCAGCCTGGTTGGAGGTTTTGGACTTTTTACATGATCAGGAACCAATAATTAAACCGATCCTCTTCTGGATCCATTAAGTGATCTTGATCTGATAGAACTGTTCTGTCTGTTCTCTCCACAGTTCATGGATGTTGGTCTATTTCTTGAGATACTGAACCTTGAGAAATTTCTTTTAGGGTGAAAATGGGAAACTTCTCAGGTCGGAAGTCATGAACTTCTCTGAAGTCAGCAGTGGCGGCTTGTTAATATGGGGCGCTAGGGCGCCGCCCCCATCAAGATTTTGTGAAAAAGGTATTGACACAGTAAACATAAATACGTATTTAAAGTAATTAACACATCTGCACAGTGTTCACTCATATAATGGGTCTCATTTTTATTTTTTTAAGCTTTCCATTCCATATTGTTTTTTTTTTCAGGGTTGTTTTACACATTTCAATAGCGAGGGGCGCCTGCCAAATGAGCGTGCATGTACATTCTAAAACTTTTGGCTTTCATGTGACTTAATACTGGTCTCTAATTGGTTACTTAAAGATTGTCCTCCGGGTGCAGCTCTCTGCGTCTCTGGCGAATCAGCGCGTTTGGGTGGTCATTTTTCATCTGATCTGATTGGTTCATGATACCTGTCAATCAAAGTCTTCCTGGCAGCGTACACAGACACATACGGAGAGAGACAGACAGACCACAACAACAAGACAGAAGATGATGGCGGCAGCAAAAGAAAATTCGGTTGTTTCTTTACGAAATAATCCTTTTATGAGGCGTTTGCTGGAGGAAATAAAAAGGATAAAGGAGCTAGTACCGGAGCAACCTGATTTACAAATCCAGCAGCAGGCAAGTGACCGTGGACGGAGTTCCACCCGGGGCTTCTCCCGCCTGTGTTATGCTAAACACAGCTGGATAGCTGGATGTGAAGTTAGCAATGCTCTGTATTGTTTTCCCTGCTTGCTTTTTCAAAGTGTTGGCACTGAAGTTCTGTGGACAACAACGGGGGTCAGAGACCTGAAACATCTCTCTGAAAATGCAAACGGCATGAAGGTAGCCGTAGCCACCATGACAACAGCATGAAGCTACAGTTTTTTGGCCGTGTTAGCATCGCTGAACAACTAGATGAGGGCTACAGAGTTGGCATTAGAAGGCACAATGAAGAGGTGACAAAAAATCGTCACATGCTGTCCAGGATAATAGACTGTGTGAGATTTTGTGGGGCCTTTGAGTTGGCTTTACGTGGCCATGATGAGAGTGAGAGCTCTGTTAACCCTGGGATATTTCGTGGGTTGGTGGATTTGTTGCCTCTCTGGATGGAGCTTTGAAAGAGCACCTTGAAACTGCCACTGTTTTTAAGGGTACTTCAAAAACGAGCTCCTGGACTGTATGGTGTCTGTTGCAAGGGAGCAAATAATTAAAGAAGCCCAAAAGAGTGTTTTTGTGTCAATCCAGGCAGATGAGACAACAGATATTTCAACACAGTCACAACTTGTGCTTGTACTACGCTACATTGATGACAAACAGTGTGCAGGAAAGATTTTTTGAATTCATTCCTCTGCAGTCAGCTACATCTGAGTCCATTGCTACTGCATTAACAGAGCGTCTGGCTGCCATCAGTCCTGAGGATCAGAAAAGGAAGCTAATCTGAGACACTGCAACGCACTTTGAAGGCCTACCCGATGCTGAATGGAAGCAAGCTGAAGACAGAACTCGGTCTCATCTACAGCAAAGTAGAGTTCAGAGCCTGCTGTGGTGCACTGGACCTATTCCAGCTGTTCATGGAGAACAATCTTGAAGTTGTCTTTTTCAGAAACTGTCAATCTTTTAAGGATCCTGATCACCACACCCATGACCACAGCTGAAGCAGAGAGCTGTTTCTCAACCTTGAAAAGAGTGAAAACTTTTCTCAGAAACACCATGACCCAGGAAAGGCTGAATGCCTTGACCATGCTCTCCATGGAAAAGAGACTTGTTTGTGAAATGACAGATTTCAATCAGAAAGTCATTGATAAATTGAAGGAGAGGAGAGCAAAATTTATGTTCAAGTAATTGTTTTGTTGTGTTGTAATGCCCGTCTGCTAGTGCGCCCCCCCCACAATATTTTATCACCAGCCACCACTGGAAGTCAGCCAAAATATTTCACAGAACTTAGTTTTCGGTCCCAGATGATAAACTGCAAACAGAATCTGATAGGTGGACTTCCTGGTTCTGGACTGGATGAAGATCTGGAGATGAAGACTGACCCAGGACCAGAGTCCAGTTGTGTTACAAAAACAAGACAGAAACGACAAAAATTAGATGCAAAATGAGACAGAAAACGACAAAAATGAGACATAAAATGACAAAAATGAGAAAAACAACAAAATGAGACAGAAATGACAGAAATTAGAGAAAATGACAAAAACAAGACAGAAAACGACAAAAACGAGACAAAACGACAAAAAATAGATGCAAAATGACAAAATGAGACAGAAAATGACAAAAACAAGACAGAAAACGACAAAAATGAGAAAACGACAAAAGAGAGAAAATGACAAAACGGAGACACAAAGCGATAAAAAAAGAGGCAGAAAATGACAGACAGACATAAAATGACAAAAAAGAGACAGAAAATGATGAAAATTAGATGCAAAATGACAAAATAAGACAGAAAACGACAAAAAATGAGACAAAATGACAAAAGCGAGACAGAAAATGACAAAAATGAGACAGAAAGAGTTTCCGCTTGATGGAGTAAGCAAGCAGAGGAGGAGAGCTCCGACTAGCCACATGTTATCTAAATAATTTTAAACCTTCCAATACCGAGAAAACGGAACAGAGCTTAAGTCTTTAACCTCTTGGTAACAGAGCGGTGATATGCCCACATGAAAAGAGAAACAACAAGGGACACAGTCACAGCAAACAATAACTCCGTTCACACGTGGCTGCCTTGGCCAGCAGAACAGCAGCGACCTCACAAGACAAGACACCTTCCCCCGAGGCCGCGCTCTCCCTACAAACGCTCCCGAGAGGGAACTTCCAAACTTCCAGAAGAAGCGGTGCTACACAGATAAAGGCTGAAATCACGGCATCGTCTCAAGGAGTTAAAAAAGACATCGAGTCTCTCCGCGCGCAGACAACAGCCGACATACGAGCTTTACGAGAAGAGTTGACCGGTGAATTGACACAGCTCCGCTCCTCACAGGCTGAGATAGCTAACACACAGAAGGAGACTGAAACCACGCTCAACGACACTATGAACAGAGTGACCGGGCTGGAGGAGGCACAACAGCTAATCATGAAGGATTATAAGAAAATGCAGGAAAGTGTCAGGATCTGGAAAATCGGAGCAGGAGACAAAATGTACGGGTGGTTGGTGTTGCAGAGGGGGCCGCAGGGAGCGACATGATCAGATTCCTCACGGATTTCTTCCCCACGGTGCTCGGAGCTGACAAGTTTATATCTCCATTAGTTATAGATCGGGCACACCGCACACTCGCCCCGCGACCGACCAACGGTGAGAGACCCCGGCCCATCCTCGTCCGCCTGCACTATTACGCAGACAGACAGAAGATACTGGACCTGGGTAAAGCTAAAGGACGGCTGTCATTCAGAGGAGACCAGATACACATCTTCCTGGACATGAGCCCGGAGGTCGCAAAACAACGCGCGGCCTTCAATCACCTTAAGAGAAAACTCCGAGAGGCCAATGTCACTTACAGCTTGTTCTACCCAGCCAGGCTCGCTGTCAGCGTGGACGGCATCAGACACTCCTTTGATTCCCCGGCTGCAGCGGAAGAGTTTTACAACCAGAAGATGGCCAAAAAGGACTGATATGAGAGCAAGTAGTGATAATCTGAATATGACAACCTTTTTGCTAAAACTATAGATGACT